>NW_024882502.1:0-260406 GCF_019059575.1 Amphibalanus amphitrite | reverse complement strand
AGAGAGGAGAGAGAGAGAGAGAGAGAGAGAGGAGGAGGAGAGGAGAGAGAGAGGGAGAGAGAGAGAGAGAGAGGGAGGAGAGGATGGGAGGGAGAGAGAGGAGAGAGACCTGGAAACAGGGAAGGGCAGTGCTAAAGGCGATGACCAATGTTTCGTGACTATGAGTCGTGCGGCGGCGTGTGGTGCAAAAATGTCCATTCACTAGCACTAAATGTCTCCATGAATCGTATCACGTGACGCAGTGCACGTGCAGACATGTGAATGGCTTCCTTGGCAGGCGGCGGCACACCGGTGATATTTAGTTCGTTATTTTTCGTGTTGAGTGCCGCGGTTTCGATGTTGGTTACTCACGAACGATGATGATTTAGATTTAGATGATTTAGATGATTAGATTTAGATGATTTAGAGGTGGTGTTATGCTACGTGATGTATCGTGACCGGTTTGAAGCATCTTACCCAGTTTTGTAAACTTTAGACACAAGTTTAACCCTCTGCAAACTAGTAGAATTCAATCCAGCGGACAATTGCTTTCGTTTAGTTATTCACCGGGAAGCAATGATGATTGATGATTATTGAAATGATGCGAGCGTGTATGTTTTTGCTAGCAAGTAACCAATCCCAAGACTCTTCCTTACTTTCGTATACTTTTTATGGCATTGTTGATGACCACCGTGACCTGCAGTGACCTATTACCTCTGAACCTTGGTGACCTCGAGACCTCGTGATACCCTCAGCTTTATCTACCCTGAGAGGTCAAAATAAAACCGATAATGATCATGCAGGACCGTCGGCGCGCAATATTTGACCCTCCCCTGTGACCCCCCAGGTCTGTCCGCACCGCGGGGTCAAAGCGTTTCCGGCGGTGACCTGCCGTCAGCTCGCAGTCTTTCTGGACGCCTGGCCCATCCCGGTCACAACAGACATGAGTTTGTTACGGCTCTGATGGCGGTCTGGGCGGAGTTTGTGCATCATGATCTGGTGCACATCGCTAGCGGCGCGCCAGGTAAGTCGCAGATGCGTAGAGATAGTCACCAGTGCCGGCCGTATAGGTCACAGTTGCGCGACAACTGCTATGCTAAGTTAGATAAGAAACTTGGGTTTTAATGAGTGATGTAACACATTTAAATTTAAATTTG
This sequence comes from Amphibalanus amphitrite, assembly GCF_019059575.1. Lineage (NCBI taxonomy): Eukaryota > Metazoa > Arthropoda > Thecostraca > Balanomorpha > Balanidae > Amphibalanus > Amphibalanus amphitrite. The sequence continues at coordinate 259,270 of NW_024882502.1, read as the reverse complement.
GTGTCTTTACGTACCAAATGCAACGGTATTTAATGAAGCTTGAATGACCAACGCGGCACTGTGTTTTCCCACGTTTTATGATCGATTGGGCATGCTCACTGTGGTGAAAAACTCCACTAAACCATTTTGTCTTTTGTCCTCTTGTTGATCCGTCATCCATCATTCAGAAGAGGCGTGATGAGAGGCTTGCTGTTACCACTGTCATGTTTTGTATTTTATGATGACGAATTTACCTTTGTTGTTCCACTTCCCCTTGCTTGTCCATCCCTATCCCACCCCAACACCATGAAGCCGTGTGTGGTCCATGATTTGATATCACCTTCTTGCCTGGTTTACGGCGTGGCTTACTTAAATATACTGCGTGGTTTACGACGCTCTCGGGGTCACTACAGAAGGGGGTTGATTAAGGCAAAGGGTGGCTCTCTAAACCCGTGATGAGTGTTGTGGGTCGAAAACGGCTTGAGGTCAGAGGTCAGGTTGTTTGGCCCACTGGGGTCGCATAAGGTCAGTTCAGTTCCTTCCTGGTCCGAGATGATGGCTGAAAGCAAATGATGGGGTGAATAGGGCTAACTCTACCTGAAGAAAGGTGACTGGGGTCCATGAACGTCTCTTGAAAAGAGCTCGAAACGGAAAGAGCTGACATTGAAGACGGCATACAAGAGATGAGATGAAGAAAATGAAAGAAAAAGAAGCATAGAAAGAACACAGAAGCAGGGAGAAGAGAGAAACTGATCGAGGAGAAACTGAGCTCTGCAGTGGCAGTGGCCGCCCCAGTAGGCGAGGAAGGTGCAGCCAGCCACTGGATTCATCTCTAGTGGGGGTGGTATGGGGTGCCACTCCCTGAAGGAGAAAACGAGCCTCCCGCGCTAGTCCCGCACGCTAGCTGGGCTGTAAAAACACGATACCAGTTTATGTGCGGCGTGTCGGGCATTCATATGGTGCAGATTAAGTGTTATAGGCGATCGTCAAAAAACGGTTACGTTTTTAAACAGTAATTCAAAGACCACTAGGTTTGTTCAGAAGGTGTTTTCATAAAAAGACCAACCAACGCTGTGCTGACTGTCCTGAGGAGACAGACGACATTTTTTTTTTCGCTTTGACCTTTGTGAGCTCCAGAAGTCAGACAACTGCACATTGGCTAAACATTACGTATGTAATAAGTCATAACCGTATTCGATCATCCCTCCCTTGAGACCGGCATAAAAAACATCCCTTCTCAGCTGATCCAACAAGTCAACACCCTTCCTAACCTCCTCTTCCCTCACCGTCCTCTCACGGAGTCCCCCGCCTCAAATCTGTCGCCCATCACCTCAGTCGAGTTATTGCCCGTCGGGTGCCAGTGACCGTTAGAAAAGTGAGAGTGCCTGTGGCTCGCGGGGCGGCGGGTGGCAGGAACCGGCTCCAGGCAGACGGACACCCTGAAAACGAAAGTGCTCTCGTAATAGGAGATTGGAAATGGATGGGGGACAGGGTAGTGAGGTTAGTAGGTCTGCGGGTGTGGATGAACTAGGTAGTAACTTGTTCAAATTTTTATATTGTAATTTGGTTATACTTTTCTAGTGGGGGGGGATCACAATTTACATGTCAATGCTTCTGTAAACGTTAGAAGCAACAAAGAGTGGTTAAACGTCATACGGTGCGTTAGATGAGAATAATATTTCATATCTATATCGTTTCTTGTTAATGAACGCCATCAACGAAAATCAATGATTCATTAAATCATGTTGTCTTGGGTTATATGTTGGGATGTTGTACTAACGGAGCGAAACCTGAAGAGACCCAAGCCAGTTGAACACACCCGATACCTGCAAGCTGAACAGCGTGCTCTACTCGATCGGATAACGGCTCTCATCGGTATACATCAACTCTTAGGGGAAGTTGGGGGAACGCCGAAGACTTTTTTCTGACGCCCGTAGCACGCAAGGTAGACAACATACGCTATTCTTGTTGGCGTCATTCGAGAGGCCAGTCTTTTGCCTTTCAAACATACCAGGCGCATTTGATGAATTCGCATACCGTTAAGCGCACAAACTAAAAATATCAAAGAAGTGACTTTTTCGGCGTTGCCCCGGACTGCGGGGAAAGCCGAAAATGGGAGAAATGATCTACGGGGAATGCCGACATTGATGTTTTGCCATTTTATCTCAAACTTTATCCAGAATTCATCAAAGCTGACACACGTTTCAAGAGCTTGAGGACGCGGTGCACACTGGAAGTTATAATTGTGTGATATAATAAGAAAATGCCAGGTAAATCATTCCTTATAGGTAACAGGCCGTTGTGTCGGTTGAAAGTGTAATTTCTTGCTGAGGGCGACATGGCCCAAGACGCTTTTCAGTGAAGTATTCCCATGGTCTCGTTTAATTGCGTCAAAAAGTCTGACTTTTGTTGGCTTCAGGAGCAGTAGAAACCTTATTACAAGGCATATCGTTATATTCTTCATGTAAAATCAAACGTTTCGTCTCTGAACAAAGACATCATCAGTGAAGTTACACACAACAGTACATATTATGAGAAAATAAGCAATCAGGCGACATAACAAGAGCAACACAGTATCGCACATAAAATCATGCAGGCATATCATAAACGTTTCATGTTTCATCAAGGACCCCTAGGTAACGATATCTAATTTATACGCCGACAACTTATCGTTGATGGAAGGCCTAGACTTGAATATGTGAAGCGATTCCAGAATTCTTAAATTAAAGTTTGAACGTTTTTTGTCAATGATCTTAAAATCGTTCAACGAAAATGGTACGTCGCATGCCAATGAATGGTCTCTAACAGAAGAGGCTACAGGAGAGGTAAGAAAATTTCCCGTTCTGTCCGACTTGCCCTGATGCTGGCACACTCTGCTATAAAGGCGCACATAGGTCGAGCCTATGTATGTCCCCTAGGGTGTTTCACATTTTCAAAGTGCCATATTGCGAGTCATATCGATGTTCCCCTCAAATGTCATCTGCTCACAAGTTTCTGTGTAAAATTTCACTTCATTCTGATGATGTTTAGAGGTCGCACATTTCTGCGACTTTTCATCTCTGATTTTGTTTCTGGCCGTAACATGAGTAGTCTTCCTGCGAACTGATTTGGTTGAGAAAGCCAGGCAGTGGCGGTGGAATGAGGGGTGCAGGGGGTGCAGCTGCACCCCCATCGAAAAACATGGGGGTGCAAACATATCTTTTTTGCACCCCCGAAATCCATACAAGGGGCCCGTCGCACCATCCAATACATTTTCTCCTGAAAACCAGTGATCGGGAAACGAACACTGATGTGGAATCATCCGGGGTGTCTATTTATTGTCAGGAGCGCCCCATGCTAGTCGGGGCCTCCACACCGGCTAGAAGTGTCCCGAGCCGCGTTTGGTGCTCCACACGGCATCTGAGGGCCCCCACGACGGCCTCAGAGGGCCCTTTTATGACGATCTCTGAGGGCTCCCACCTGAGGGCTTTGTCCCCTGGGGCCCTATAACGGCCACTAAGGGCCCTCGTGACGACCGCTGAGGGTCCCACAGAGACTCCAGGGGCCACGCTGGCCTCTGAGGGCCCCTATGACGGCCTCTGAGGGCCCTTACGATGATCTCTGTGGGCTCTCACGACGAACTCTGTCCCCTGGGGCCCTATAACGACCACTAAGGGCCCTCATGACGACCGCTGAGGGTCCCACAGGACTCCAGGGGCCCCACTGGCCCCTGAGGGTCTCTACGACGGTCTCTGAGGGCCCTCGTGACGGCCCTAGACCCAACTCAAGTCTGAGGGCCCATTTGGCTTTAGGCGGCCCAGCGACGGCCTCTGAGCCTCTGAGGGCCCCAACACAACCAGGCTGCGGGGGCTATGCTGGCATCTGAGGGCTCTGCAACGGTCTATTGAGGGCGGCAGGGCCCTGACAACGATGGCCTGCGAGTCGTGGAACTCAACCGGAAGGCGCTGCCCAAGCGCACCAAGGAAGGATGTGCCCCCTTCTCTGTGTAACGAGTTTTGGTGACAAAAGTGTGCGACCCCTAAATATACTTAAATTTGGGTTTCAAGCGTATCAATCGATTCAGTTTTACGGGTAGAGTTGGGGCAACGTCGATATGGCTGAATTTTGAACCAACATTATTTTACCATAGTGCAATGAAACACCCTAAATTGTCCCCTCACACGAGGGGCAACTGAACTGATAAACTATAGCAGAGCGGCATGCTTTCGGGATCACGTTTGCGAGACCATCAACATTGCCATGAGCTCCCTCTTTAGAAGCTGTACCAGCATTAATGGCATCCCTCGAAAGTTGTTTCACACCATGCTAGAGTTGGCAGTGACCAATTCTTATTTTCTTTTCAACAAGAGATTATTCAAACAGACAGACGGTGTGGGCATGGGCCTGCCACTCGGGCCAACATTTGCAAACATTTTCCTGTGTCATCATGAAAAGAGATGGCTTGATTCATGCCCTCGAGAGTTTCGCCCGACCTATTACAAAAGATATGTGGATGACTGTTTTCTCATTTTTAACGACGTTTCACATGTAGATCGGTTTCTCAACTTTCTGAACAGTCAGCACCCAAAAATAAAGTTCACTTAAGAAATGGAATTTAATGGCTCGCTCCCTTTTCTGGATGTTAAGGTCGAACGGTCTGGTACTGAGTTAACAACTTCAGTTTACCGGAAACCAACTTTCACTGGTCTTGGTTTGAGCTTCTTTAGCTTCATACCGATTTCAATCAAGAAGGCCATTGTTAGCTCTGCTATTTATCGTGCTTATAACCTTAGTTCAACTTACCACTATTTCCACAATGAGCTGAACTTCCTTTACAAATATTTTAGAGACAATGGATTCCCAAAAACACTTGTAGAGACCGCCATTCACAGGTTTTTGAAGAAAGAGTTTTCAAAAAGTCCTACTATGTTCCAGGTACCCAAGCTAGACAGGTACTTTGTGCTACCTTTTTTTGGAAAACAATCAAACAAACTAAGATCTGAGGTAGAGTCCACTCTAAAAAAGTTTTATCCCTACCTGAACCCCAAGATCATTCTCTGCAACACCCGCAGCATAGGCTCTCTTTTCTCGTTTAAAGACGTGATCCCGAAAGCATGCCGCTCTGCTATAGTTTATCAGTTCAGTTGCCCCTCGTGTGAGGGGACATACATAGGCTCGACCTATGTGCGCCTTTATAGCAGAGTGTGCCAGCATCAGGGCAAGTCGGACAGAACGGGAAATTTTCTTACCTCTCCTGTAGCCTCTTCTGTTAGAGACCATTCATTGGCATGCGACGTACCATTTTCGTTGAACGGTTTTAAGATCATTGACAAAAAACGTTCAAACTTTAATTTAAGAATTCTGGAATCGCTTCACATATTCAAGTCTAGGCCTTCCATCAACGATAAGTTGTCGGCGTATAAATTAGATATCGTTACCTAGGGGTCCTTGATGAAACATGAAACGTTTATGATATGCCTGCATGATTTTATGTGCGATACTGTGTTGCTCTTGTTATGTCGCCTGATTGCTTATTTTCTCATAATATGTACTGTTGTGTGTAACTTCACTGATGATGTCTTTGTTCAGAGACGAAACGTTTGATTTTACATGAAGAATATAACGATATGCCTTGTAATAAGGTTTCTACTGCTCCTGAAGCCAACAAAAGTCAGACTTTTTGACGCAATTAAACGAGAAAGTGTAATTTGTGTGACTAAAAATACGCGTTGCTATTCTACAGCAGTAAAGTCCACGTAGCGTGCTTTTAACACGTGCTTAATCGCACGTTTTCGGCATTACCCCAGCCAGCCATACTTTCATTTGCAGGCCCATAACTTTTCAACGTGCTGTATAAATTTCAAATAGGCAGCACACTTATGCAAAGACATGCTAAAGATTACTTGACCGAATTGGCCAGACAAACGGTAGCATAATGAGTAAAAAATGCAGCTTCAAAGGCGCATGTAGTACAAGGGAAACGTACCTTGAAAACGCTCTTGGCGCCCTCACAGTCGAAGTATTCCGAATGACGACTCGTAACAAACATGCGATAATTGTAGTCACTTAAGCTTCAGAGCATCACTGACAGGTGGCATCCATGTCTTACGGTTTTCGAAATATCTCGAATTTCGGCTTTGCCCCAACTCCGGCATTGCCCCAACTTCCCCTACCATTAGCAGCTCTCACTTCTCACGTTGAACAGTAGGCAGTGACCAGCGAATCTTGTTCAGATACGCTGCTGTCGAATGGCAATAGCGCTGCATGAGCAGCATTTGTGACGGTAGGCGTTTGTTGGGACACACCAGGGATGTAATTAGAATTCACGTCAGGTGACGTGATCAACATTCACGTCAGGAGACGTGTGCCAGTGCTATGTGTCGCCGTGGTGGGCATGGTGGAAACTGATAGAAGGGCTACTGTTAGCTACTGTTAGCAGAAAGTCGTGGGGCTTCTACTGTTAGATACTATTAGCAGAAGTTTGTGAGCTACTATCGTGGCTTGTTGTTGGTAGGATATGGTGCCGTTTAACAATGCCAGCAAATAGCTCTGAAGCTAGTGGCTCTTGCTGCCGATGACTAAAGCTGCTGTTCGACCTCGAGGCTCGAACGTCGAGTAGCATCAGGAGTTATTGAAGCCGAGTGTGTGCAAACTCCCGCGGCAGCAGTGCTGAGTGCTGTCGCAAACTCAACACCTGCTTCTGTTGCGTCACACGGTGGGTTAGTGTCGAAGTGAGGTAGAGTGAGATTCTTCCAACTCTGTGCTGTTGGTGTGTGCTTAGAGAACGTTTGACTGAGTGTAGAATGAGTGTAGAATGGATCTTTTTACTCATCTATTTACTCATTTTTATTTTCGTTTACTGTTACCAGCTACCGCATTGTCGTAATGTCGTAACTCAATTGTCAAATCCATTTGTATTTATTATTACAATTAAAGGTAGTGTGCCACCTTTGAAAGATTTCCCATTTTATTTTTCCTAGGATAAGAAGCTTCTGTTTTTACCTAATATCGCAAAAAAATCAAAAATGGGCCTGGAATAGTGCCTTTTTCGCCTAAAAGTTTTTCGGTTTTTAGATATGTATAACGACTGTAGTGGGCTCACCTGCAAACAGGCGTCGGGCAACAATCGCGAATGCGGCGCACTTGTGACAATAAGCAAAGGTCATTATAGTGTTACGACCATACGACGTACGGGAATGAGTTATCAGCTGTCTAATCGTAGACAACACAATGTCGAGCCTTAAACTGTGAGCCCGTATTGTATTGTTTCTTTTATTTGGCTGTCGAACATTATTTATGGTTTGAAATATGATTTTATGTAAAATAATTGATATGAAAAAGCCGTCTTATAAGTTATGACCCCATTTCACCACACGCAAGTGGCAGAAATGACAATGATCAGCTGACGCATTTTTCTTGGCCGAAGTCAGAGCGCGCGGCCCGACGCACCACGCGTATTTGGAAATTCCGACCTCGACGAGCATCAGAAGCCACCTAACAGGCGTGTTCGAAACCGCAGGAGATGATGATGAACGGGTTTATCGAAACTTGATTGGATGAGCATATCGGTAATAGCGATTTCAGTGTGTGCATTTATTGTTCATAGTGGTGTGAAATGTGGTTGGGGTACGACCGACAACCCGTCGGGGCGAATTTCGCACTGGGGTACTCAAAATTTGAAGAATTTAAGACGTTTCCATGAGTTTTGAAGGTATGGATAAGTTCTAAAAATCCGATTCTCCTTATCTGGGCCATTAACTCCATACGGTCCAAGAAAGCTGGCACACTACATTTAAACATGGAACACCTTTTCAGTTGAAATAAATTACCAATGTGGCAACTCGAAACTCGCTTAGAAATGACAATAGCTGCGCGTTCCAAGAACTTGTCACCGGTCCGTTCCTCGTAGCCCAGCCGATGTTTCGCGCCAGTAAACCGTCTCTTTAGGAGAGGGACTCATCGTGTCGCAATAGACTAGTCCGACTAACAGTTCAATTGGAGCCGACTATGGTTTCGAATGTCGTGAAATTTACTGTCAAAAATGCAGTCCCTGTTGCCCTCAATGTGCTAAGACAAGAGGCTAGTTTGGCTACGCTGTTTTACTCAAACAGTGCCTTATTATTATGCCTTATTATTATGCCTTATTAAAGGGAGATTATGACCTTTTTCCACAAAATCTGAGTTAGGACCATTTTCTGACAAAACACAAGTTATAATGTAAATTAAAACCATTTTGCTCAATTCGGTACCTTGCCGCAAATATCTCAACTTGAAGTCACGTTAGCGGGGAGCGCTGAAAATGACCGTTGAATAAGTACTTACATCACTTTTTGGTACTTGCATGTAATTTTGTAAAATGAGCGTATTCATTACATTTGATCTTCATCACATCTAGTTAGTTAATGGTCGTCTATAGTGCCTTCAAAAGATATTCATGGTTTGGGGGTGGTTTATGTCTAAATTTACGCAACTATTTTTCCTGTTCATCATCTGTCGCCATATGCTGCTATTTTAGTAGCAACGACTCAATTTTGAATCGGTCCCGCCGACTGCACAATAAAAGAAGATAGATACAACACTTTTGCGGCATCACTGAAAAACTTATGCAGTACTGTTATCAAAATTCTCATAACACCGTTCGACAAACCTGAAGTCTTTTTGAAATAAATATGCTTGTATTTTTCGCTTCAGGCTCTGAGGCCAAAATAATGAATTTCGTAGTCGCAATCGCAAGATTTGGCTGCGTTTCTGGCGCATGCCGTTCATTTGTGGCGCAAAATAATACTTGGAAACAAAGAAGAGTAGGCACTATGTACCCCCGAATTAGAATCTAATTAATTCTAAACCGAATTAACTCTAATTCAAATTAGAATCTTTACAACCAAGCAACGACAAGGCGATTACATAAACAAAAACCCAAGCGTCGCTGTTTGAAACAAAAGCGCCATATACTGCGACTTTTTTATAGAGAAGGACAACGCATTTCGGTGGGTGTTACAAGTACTGCAAGTACTGCTTCTTTTTTGCAAAAATAAAAACCTTTTTTACATACGAAAATGTGCTAGGAAATTTTCATATTTCATAGAAACTACAGTAGAAATAGTATAGATGTCGAGTAATTTTTATTTAAGAAAAAAGAAAACTCATTATCTCCCTTTAAGAAGGAAAGGAAAATCTATTTAGTTTCCCGGTCCATACTTATCTGCTTGAGCTCTGGCTTTCGTTTTTCTCTTTCGGTCACCTGTTTGTCTTTCAATGATTCATAAAGCATCAAAGCATTATCTAAACAAAACTAAAAATCATGTTAAAATAGTGCTATGGGATGGTGGCTCTATTCTAAGATTCACCCGCGTCTACTAGAACCAAACTTCAACCACGGCTCCTCCCCCCCCCCACTGGCACGCACCTCCCTACCCCCACCACCCATGGCCTCCGCCGCCACAACCACCGTGCACTATCAAATTTCCTCCACAACCGCGTCCGTCCGCCGGCCTTAGACCGTCTCCCGTCCAAATTACCACTCATTAGCTGTCTCTGACCTTGACCTGAGTGACCTTGACCCGTAGTGCCGGCGGCGTCCGTCCCCGTTCCCACCGGTAATACGGTACAGATGGCAGGTCTGGACGTCGCGTGTCCTGCAGCCCCCCCCCCCCCTCTGTGGGTCTAGGTCAGACGTCAGCGTAGCCGGAGGCGGTCACGTGATTAGCCGTGCCTGATACTGCGGATGAACGGACTCGTTGAAGCATCTGTGGTCGTTTCTTTGTCAGTATTGCTCTGTCTGTAGAAACAATTAATTACCGTAAATTAGTTATGTTTAATTTGTTACTCATTTGCATGTTTAATACAACTGCCCTTTTAAAGGTAGTGTGCCAGCTTTCTTGGACCGTATGGAGTTAATGGCCCAGATAAGGAGAACCGGATTTTTAGAACTTATCCATACCTTCAAAACTCATGGAAACGTCTTAAATTCTTCAAATTTTGAGTACCCCAGTGCGAAATTCGCCCCGACGGGTTGTCGGTCGTACCCCAACCACATTTCACACCACTATGAACAATAAATGCACACACTGAATTCGCTATTACCGATATGCTCATCCAATCAAGTTTCGATAAACCCGTTCATCATCATCTCCTGCGGTTTCGAACACGCCTGTTAGGTGGCTTCTGATGCTCGTCGAGGTCGGAATTTCCAAATACGCGTGGTGCGTCGGGCCGCGCGCTCGGACTTCGGCCAAGAAAAATGCGTCAGCTGATCATTGTCATTTCTGCCACTTGCGTGTGGTGAAATGGGGTCATAACTTATAAGACGGCTTTTTCATATCAATTATTTTACATAAAATCATATTTCAAACAATAAATAATGTTCGACAGCCAAATAAAAGAAACAATACCAATACGGGCTTACAGGGTGGAAAGTAATACGCGAACATACTTTTTCGTCTTCTAGTAATGAAAAAAACGGCGGTGACATAAACAATATATGTTTTACTTTATCCTTATCTAGTTGCGATGCATTGACATAGGCGTTCCGGCATGATTTACATCAGCATGTGAAGATCTGTTGGCCAAAGCTCAGCCCACACCTTATAGAGCTGTCCAGTGAGGTAATCGGTATTGGTGGCTCCTTGCAGCTTTTAGACGGTCTCCTGAGGAGTCATCTGGAGATTTTTAGTCGAATTGAGGCCCAGGCGTTTCCCAGATCAGCGTTTGTATGTCCTGAAGAAAAACAGGTTCTCACAGCACCATTAATGCGTTTGGTTGGCCATGAAAGTAAGGATTTCACCAATCACGAAGAGCAGTTTCTTTGCGTCGGGCACAAAAGTGCGCTCAATCATTTTGCCCCTTTCGTTGCACGGTGGATTAGACAGAGACACTCGTCTTGGAGGATGTTCCACCGGTTGTATACTTTATTTTTAGTGACCTTTTTTAGCGCTACACGCAATTCTGACACCACCCGGGGGCTCGTGACCCACTGATGTGTTCCTTTGCCGGATGTTTGAAGGTTGGGACGGACGGGACATAGGACGCAACAGCAGCCCTCAGAGCAGTCGTTCTGCAGGTTTGACGGATGAAACAGTTTCACAGATGTCTCACCCAACCACAAATCCAGCTGCCTGTCCTCCTCTGTCCATCTTTGATTGTCTTTGAAAAGCTTCAATTAACAATTCTGCTGTTAATTTGTGAATTTTGGTCATCCCGAGGGTTTGTACGACTTAATTTTCGAATTTTTGCGTATTAATGTGCGAATCGTGATATCCTAGATCGGGTACCCGGCCAGAGTAAGCTATTTTGCCAGTTTTCGGGTCGACTGGCGTCGTTTTGTCGCCGACATGGTGACCACCCGTCCGGCGACAGAATTCGCCGAGGGGTTGTTGCCGCGGACGGCTTTGCTTTTTAAGTCCTCTCAAGTGTTATTATGTTTAAAAAAAAACGTATAATTGTGCAATGCTGGTGCTGAGACCGCTACGAATCCCTTCTCCGCCAGTCCAGCGAAAATAATCACAAACGCTTTCCCTGGCAGCTCCAAATTGAGCTCTTTGCCCATTTCGGTTTGGTTTTGTGCAGCGTATGGTGTCTGCACCATTTTAAGTCGAGAGGTTGTTCAAGACCTTCCAGGTCATTGTTCAAAGTTAGGTCACTTTTGGTAGATGAGGCGACAACAAACACGACCAATTATGTTCCATGACAGCCCGTACTCATAAAAATGCTCCACTGACGGTCAAAATTGTAAGAAAATACATGTTCGCGTAATTACTTTCCACCCTGTACAGTTTAAGGCTCGACATTGTGTTGTCTACGATTAGACAGCTGATAACTCATTCCCGTACGTCGTATGGTCGTAACACTATAATGACCTTTGCTTATTGTCACAAGTGCGCCGCATTCGCGATTGTTGCCCGACGCCTGTTTGCAGGTGAGCCCACTACAGTTGTTATACATATCTAAAAACCGAAAAACTTTTAGGCGAAAAAGGCACTATTCCAGGCCCATTTTTGATTTTTTTTTGCGATATTAGGTAAAAACAGAAGCTTCTTATCCTAGGAAAAATAAAATGGGAAATCTTTCAAAGGTGGCACACTACCTTTAAAAGGCCTCCTATGGTCTTCCAAACGACTTCCTGCCGTCTCAAGTTTCAGCAACCAGTTATGTCGTATTCGAGTTTCTGGTGACCTTAAGTGGCTCCTTCTATCCCATCTGTTGACCCATCTACCCATCAAAATACTGCATGCTTACCCAGCTCGCATGCTAATTTACACACTTGAGTCCGCGGCATTTACACACATCGCTGAGATGACCGATGCGTCCTTAACAGTGGCGGTAGCCCAAACCTGCGTTTACCGGTCGGTGGGCCATTCGGTCAAGGTCTCGACAGTCAAGGTAGCCCCCCCCCCTCGGAGTGATGAGTCCCAGTCGCGGGGCGAAGGGGGGAGTCGACTGCTATCCGTCATGATGGGGAGGGGAGGGGGCAGGACGCACACTGACCTCGAGAACTTCAGGTGGGAGTGGCTGACCATCGCATAGAAACGAGACGCAACGTCCCTTGACAGGTGCTTGTTGAATGTTTATTCATTACAGCAGCTAAGGTCGTGAAGGTTGGGCTGGGCTGCTCAGGAGTCGCAGGGTACTAGGCAATAGGGAGGAATAGGATATATGGATGTTATAGGCTAGGCTAGCAGAAACAGAAGTCTTGGAACTTTTAAAGGTAGTGTGCCAGCTTTCTTGGACCGTATGGAGTTAATGGCCCAGATAAGGAGAACCGGATTTTTAGAACTTATCCATACCTTCAAAACTCATGGAAACGTCTTAAATTCTTCAAATTTTGAGTACCCCAGTGCGAAATTCGCCCCGACGGGTTGTCGGTCGTACCCCAACCACATTTCACACCACTATGAACAATAAATGCACACACTGAAATCGCTATTACCGATATGCTCATCCAATCAAGTTTCGATAAACCCGTTCATCATCATCTCCTGCGGTTTCGAACACGCCTGTTAGGTGACTTCTGATGCTCGTCGAGGTCGGAATTTCCAAATACGCGTGGTGCGTCGGGCCGCGCGCTCTGACTTCGGCCAAGAAAAATGCGTCAGCTGATCATTGTCATTTCTGCCACTTGCGTGTGGTGAAATGGGGTCATAACTTATAAGACGGCTTTTTCATATCAATTATTTTACATAAAATCATATTTCAAACCATAAATAATGTTCGACAGCCAAATAAAAGAAACAATACCAATACGGGCTTACAGTTTAAGGCTCGACATTGTGTTGTCTACGATTAGACAGCTGGTAACTCATTCCCGTACGTCGTATGGTCGTAACACTATAATGACCTTTGCTTATTGTCACAAGTGCGCCGCATTCGCGATTGTTGCCCGACGCCTGTTTGCAGGTGAGCCCACTACAGTTGTTATACATATCTAAAAACCGAAAAACTTTTAGGCGAAAAAGGCACTATTCCAGGCCCAGTTTTGATTTTTTTTTGCGATATTAGGTAAAAACAGAAGCTTCTTATCCTAGGAAAAATAAAATGGGAAATCTTTCAAAGGTGGCACACTACCTTTAAACGACCTGTGGCACCCTTGGGGTTACTTGGCGTTTTGCAGCGTTCAGCAACCTAGGATTGAAGGTTTCAGTGGCTTCGTGGTAAGCCTCAGCGTCCTGTAATGTCTTGTAGCGATGTGAGATATCTTGTGTCTCTCGGCACTGTGACGCCTCGTTGTGTCTCGTTAAGTCTCGCGGTGCCTCCTGAACCTTGTGTCATCTTCGTAACTCACTTGCCGTCTCGTACCAATTAACACGTTCTGCTCCACGATTCTCGTGTGATTGTGCGAACAATTCCTCCTTGCGTGAACTCGCTGTGTCCCTGTAAGTCACCATTCTCTGGAGGACGTCGGCCGCAGAAAAGACGAATCACCGGATGTTGTGACTGTGAGAACTGGGTGGCTCGCCTCAGTCTGCTGAAGGTCGTCTGAGCTCTGCCCCTGGACTGAGTTCTTGGGGCTGTTATTAGCTGTGATGCTCCGTGAAGCTTCGTCCCGGAGTGGGTGTTTTTGGGAAAATGTTGCCATGCGTCTGGTCCAGCTGGAGAAATGAGAAACAAAACAGGAGACTACACTGTCAATGGATGTTACGTTTGGTGAGGTTTTAGTATGAAGCGAGCCATGCCCCATTGAACTGAGATTATGAAATCAAACAAGTTCACGGTAAAGGAAGTGACATCCCAGTTCGATGAATCGAGAGCATCGAAGCTGAAACAAATTAGACAGGAATTCAGTGGTGAAATTTTGGGAAACTATGAATGGGCGTACCGATGTTAGGCATTTGGGAAGTGGTTGCGCTATTAGGCATGGGCATTGTGCACTTGCGTGCAATATCCATGCCTAGGTTGTCTCATTTTGAACAGTTGTTTAAGATTAAAGGAATATCACCTAAACCGGCGGGTGAGTGTGCCTCTGCCTTATGCCTCACCCTCTCTCATCCTTTTACACCCAGGTCCCCGTTTGCAACTCTGCACCCTCGTAACCCCTCCCCTCCCTCCCTCCCCTCCCCTCCCGCTAGCCAGCCGGTCTTAGCAACACTCGCTGCTCGATGAAAGAGAAAGCTCCGCTCATCCGCCCGCCCTCCCCGTGTAGAGCGCGCGGTGGCCGTTTTCACTATCGAGTGCAGCCAGCGATAAACCTCAGCGATAACCCGTGCCATCTAGGGTTAAAACTGCAGAGAGTGTGACGCTGCACCCTTCTGCAACGGGCCGATGACGTCACTGAATTATAATTCAATGGTCTGAGCCCTGAAGACGTCACTGGATTATAATTCAACAGTCTGAGCCCTGAGGGCGTCGTTCGGTTCTAGCTCGGACATCTGATGAATTTACAGTTTGAGGATTCCTGAAAGGAATGCGGAAGCAGTTGGCAAAGAAGAATCAGTGAACATAGTTGTGCTCACCACATTATATTCACATTTCACAGCAACTAATCATCCCTTATGAGTTCAGACCGCTTCGCTCGCATCTCAGTTCGAAGCGCCTTACTAAAAGCCATGAATGTCATTTCTCCATAGCTTGCCATTTATCTGAAGCTTGGCCCCGATGTTAACCCGCGCGGGGCTGGGGTCTCCAGCCGAACGCGCGGGGCTGGGGGGGGGGGGGGTAAATTTTACCCCCCTGTTATCTCCCGAACTAACGGTCCGATTTGGAAAATTCAAACGCCAATCGAAAGCTCTCATCACGAACTACTAAAAACATGTACTTAATTGAAAGTTTGAGGTCAAGGTCAAGGTCAGGTCAAGGGTACAAATTGCAAGTTTCTACAGTATCGGCCTTGCACCGTAGTTGCCGAAGAATGGAGTCATGGACTGAGACTGATCGCCCAAAACGTGTTCTTAGGCTACCAAGACAATATTCGTTGCATACAATATCATTCAGAGGTCAAGGTCAAGGTCAGGTCAGGTCAGGTCAGGTCACCAAAAAACAAAATATAGAAAAGGGCATGTGCGACACATGTTTTATGGGTCATTTTACTCATAGAATTCAATAGGCACACTCAATAAGTGATATGGACCACCTCTGGATGAATTTCAGGCCGAGGTCAGGTCAAGGTCAGGTCAAGTGAGGTCAAATTTTGAAGTTGGTTGTTAAGGCCTAAAAAGGTGTCTATCTGATGCAGTTTTTCACGGCGAATCGAATGGTGCTATTTTTGTTTCCGTACGAGGTCTAGAACTTCCCAAAAAGTCATTTTTCAAAAATTTTGTGTGTCGTGACGTCATAAAATTTTGGATAACTCCCACATTTTTGAACCGATTCTTCTAAAATTTGGTCTGTAGGTGCACATAGACCACTTCTCTGACATATATTCCGTTTTTTTCGATAGACTCAAAATTTTGGATTTTATAATGATTTTCCCAAAAAAGTCAGTTTTTTGAAAAAAATTAGGCCAAAATCCAAAATTTTCAAAAAACCGAGATAGCCATTTGATGGACAAAGTAAAATTACGTATAACCTTTTTTGTTACGTCTTGATTCCTTTAAAAATGAAGATGTTAGCGGCGTTTGAACTTTTGCCGTTTTTGAGGCGAAAATGACGAACATGACGTCACTAAAACGTCAATTTCTCAAAAATTTTCCAACGGATTTCGCTCAAATTTTCAGGGAACGTGTCAAATTGATGTAAGAAAAGGTACTGAAAGTTTTGAGATATCGCAAAAATTCGCGAGGGGGGGGGGGTAAAATTTACCCCCCCAGCCCCGCGCGGGTTAACGTAGCGAGAATCAACAACGGATTATGTTACCTCCGCCGGTACCCTTCGGCCTTCAGCTAGATTGTGCTGCGTGCGCTGACCTCATGTTGTGAGTCATGTTTGAAACGTTTCTCGGGGTCTGTGATTATCCCCATCGGGCCGGCTAAGTGCTGTAAACACGTTCCAGTGCCGAGAAAGCTGCTTAGCTGGATGATTTCCGCACAAACAGACCGAGCCAGGGCCCAGGGACACGGTATGGCAGACGTGCGCCGGCAGCGGCATGGTCTGGTTGGTTTCAGTGTGTTGAGATATACAATGATAATCTGGAAGGCTTTGCTTTGTCTGGAAGGTCACTTGCTGTTCCAAATGAATGATTTAATGTGTGAATATGAACGTTACTTATCAGTTGCACCTTTGAATACAGAACCGAACTTTGCATAAAAGTTTTATGCAGACGTGCCATGTAGGCTGCAACTCGTTTTGTATGTAAGTAACGGTTAATGTCTATCAATGACTAAACTGTGCAGGATTAGTTTTCGATCCCATATATCTGAGCTAGTTGTTCTCAGCGTTTCACCGAAAGTGACGGGCTCCCGAATCACTCTTCCCGATCCCAACAGTTGCAATATTGGATCACGGGGAGAGCGACCCCGTGCCCCCGTGACCCCATGACCTTTTCCGGGCTGGCCTGTGTTGAAAGAGCTCGCCTCTCCCCGTTGCCTACATGCGATAGTGGAGGTGAATAAAGTGGAGTAGTTAGTCGCATGCATCTGATGTCATCGGCGTGATAAAAACGCTGATAAAAAGCCGTCGACTGATCGAGGGAGAAACGCGCTGTGTTCGGAGCCCCGGCTATTTGTTTGGTGAATGATCAGTGCCGGTGTACGATTACCGACTGTTGGAGTGATGGTTCTGATAATGTGAAATCGATAGCTTAGTCAATGTATCTATGCTGTTATACGATGTGCACACCGGTCTTTATTTACGTAACTGTATATCCTAGATACACGCGTGCTCTTTCTTCAATCCTTTACTTCACTCCTTCAATCCTTCAACCACGTACAGGGTGTCTCAAAAGTTCGTTGACAGGTACCAGCCATGCTTTTTTGTCAATAATTCTGAATCAACAATAAATAAACAGTCGAAATTTTGCATGGGCATTGGTAACAACCTTCCTCAAGCAGTCTCATTGTTTTCAAACGCATTCGACCCTTCATGAGCCCACAAAAAGGGTTCATCTCTGACCATTGGTCAAGCATGAAAATGGAGGTCGCAAAATCGGGTCGGCTGAGAAACTCTCTGTTTCAGGAGTAATGGGAATGGTTAAGTCGGAAATGACACATGGCAAAGTGTCGGCGAGGATGAGTACAACATGATGATCATCTAATAAAAACGGTGGCTAAAATTTTTGAAGGACAAAACCATGCGAGACTAACAGCGTTTTGAACGACCCTCGTACGGCAGCAGACTCGTGCTCCGGAAAGCAGCTGAAAATGAAGGCATAACTATTGAAAACTGACAAGAAGCTCACAGACAGAGGTTACCCAGTTTCAAAAATTGCAGGTCATCGTAAAATAAAGACAAAGTATCATTTGAAATTGTTTATAATATCTAGAACGCTAAATTTTTGGGGAAAATAACACGAAAATCATCAATACCAAGGACAACTGACCCTCCAAAAGTGTCAATTAATGTAAAGTTTTATCTTACGAAGTTTTAAGAGGCAGATCTGGAGCGAACAGCTTTCTTTTAGACACAAAATCCCGACAAAACCACACGATGGACAGGTTTTGGCCGTTTACAAAGCAGAACCTCTCCTGAGGAAACACTCCGCAACCCAGCGAAGGTCTTGGCATGGGGAATGACGAGCGTTTGGGATTTGCAAAATTTGCACAATGTGTCTAAGAAACAGATGGCCGACACATTCTTCTACGATATGCTGCGAAAAATTTTCCCCTGGCACTTCCCATTTGTTCAGGAATGGGGTTGATTTGAAAAGGAAAATGGTGCTTGGGAGGTCGGCGCCAGTCATTCATGAAGGAGTAGCGCCAGAGAAGACCTACAAAATACTCACGGATGGTGTCGATGCACGCTGTCGGCTTTCAGGGAGAAGCGGATGTTGCCGGGGAGCTCGTCAAACCTAATTCCGACGCAGAAACTGCAGGGGATTCCCTTACAAGAGCTTCAGAAAGCTGGTAGCCTTTTATCAGCCTCCGGCAGCTGACGGAGCGACGAAAATCGGTATGGGCAAATATTTTTGGAGATACAGCAAAGGGTTTGATTTCCAACCTCCCGAATCAGTTGTCAAAGCATGCATATTTGTCTAGTGTGCACACACACACAAAAACCTTAGATTTTTTGCCGGTTCTTATATGCTTTATGGGCATGGGAAATGTGTATACGAACTTTTGAGACACCCTGTAGTACACCAAAGTGCTCTTGACGTTGTAAATACAACGCCCATTTACCGCGTTTCATCTTCCACCGAAACCACCCTCAAACTGCCGCCTTACCTAGCTCCTCCATCTCTCCCCTACCACCCCTAATCACCCCCTTACCACCCCCTAAATACCCCCTAACCACCCCCTTCTCTCTCGTCTTCAGGTGACGGCGGAGCCACCTCGTGTTGCCGTGACGGAGCCCGTGAGCCTCACTGCCTGCCCATTCTGTCGCCCGGTCACTGCCAGGAGTATGTGCGGTCACTGTCCTCACTGCAGATGGGATGCCACCTCGGTGAGTTAAACTCGACTCAGTGAGTTATGGAAACTCAACTCAATGAGTTGTGAGAGCTCGACTCGGTGATTCGAGACTCGACTTGATAAGTTGCAGGGAGTCAACTCGGTGAGTTGCATGAATTTGGGTCAGTGAGTCCTTGGCTCAGCAAGTTTTGAGAACTCAACTCGGTGAGTCAAAACTCGACTTGATATGTTGTAGGGAGTCAAGTGAGTGAATTATGTGAATTCGGGTCAATGAGTACTTAACTCAGTGAGTTTTGAGAACTTGGTGAGTAGTGAGCTACAACCTTGATGAGTTGTACGAACTCACCTCAGCGAGTTTAAGAAACTTGATTTGATGAGTTGTGAGCTTTTGATGCTACCTCGTTTAGCTGTGTGGTCTAAACGATTCAGAAATGTATCCTTTATGGTCTCACGTATTTCGGGTATCCCACAACCAGCCCCACCCCATATTTAACCGCTCCTTCCTCTCTCCCAGGCCCACGTGAGCAGATGAACCTGGCGACCTCCTTCCTGGACGGAAGCGGCCTGTACGGCACCACCAAGCAGTCGGCGCACCGGCTGCGGTCCCTGAGCCGGGGACAGCTCAAGTTGAACGCCGATGGAACTCTGCCGCGTGGGGATGATACGCCGTGCAGGAGCAAGGAGAGCGGGTGAGAGGGGAGAGAGAGAGAGAGAGAGAGAGAGGGGGGGGGGAGAGAGAGAGAGAAGACGAAAGAGAGTTGAGATATTTACGCTTTATTGCTTGGAGGAATGTTTCATTCGTAAATTGTAAAAACTGAACGGTTGGAAGAATCGCATTCCCTTATAACGTTGTCTAATGCATTTATAAGCGCCAAAACGGAGTAAAGATTGAACCAGTGTCATGAAACTATTCATTTTTTAATCTATAAAAATATACATCATTTTAAAAAATCAATAATAAAAAAGAAAATCAATAAATTTTCGTTGCTGCCTCTATGTAGGCTCTCATATTTCTCTCAACCACTCCCTCAAACACTGCCCCTTAGTACCCAAGTCCCAAAACTAACACCCCATTTCTGCCACCCACAGCTGCCCCCTGGCTGCCGACCCACGCGCCAACTCACACTCAGCAATCAGTGCCATCTACGCCCTGTTAGCCCGCGAGCACAACCGCATAGCGGCTCAGCTGTCTGAGACGAACCCGCACTGGGGAGACGAGAGGACCTACCAGGAGACCCGGAGGTTGATCATTGCTCAGCTGCAGCACATCACCTTCAAGGAGTTTGTGCCGGCTGTGCTGGGACAGGTGAGATGATGACGATGATGATGATGATGATGATGATGATGATGATGTTGATAATGATGTTGGAAGTGATGTTGAATGTTGATCAAATAATGTTTTGGTTCCTTGACTTGCCCTTCGATGCTGGTCAGGAATCCGCCACTTAATTTTGATGAAAATGTTCTAACGTTCTGTATGTAATGTACCGTCTGGTGGTCCGTAAGTCACCCATTGGTGATCCGTTATACACCCTGGTCCGTAATTTTCTCTAAACAGCCCGAGTTTTGACAAGTATCGCGTATCTCACGACCTTTAATTAATGCTTCCTCTGACTGCCCGTAAAACACTAAAGCAATCCGTAATTCACCCTTTGCTGGCCCGTAATGTACCCTCTGACAACCCTTCACGCGCCCCTGACCAAGATTCTTACACCCCCTGACCACCCGCATTCGGTATTCCCCCCTTCAACAGGAGGTGACCAAGTTTTTCGACCTGGAGCTGCTGTCTGCCGGCTTCCACCAGCACTACTCGATGGATGAGTACCCTGGCGTGTCTAACGCCGCTGCTAGCACGGCGCTCAAGTTTTACCTGGCCCTGCTACCGGGCTATCTGCAGTACATCAATGTGGTGAGTGGGGGTCGGATACAGGGGATTTGTATTCAGAAGGGAGAGGTGATACAAGGAATAGGTTAAAATGGTTGAGGATGACTTAATTGCAACGGAATAACTAGACGGGCTTGCGGTATGCTAGCTGTAAAGAGAACGGTCTTAACTGCATCGATGAGAAAAACAAAAACCATAGGCTGCTTTAATTGCTAATTATTTTGTGCATAGAGTGCCTGATCTACGAACTACGATTGTAATTTAAGTCATCTATGATTAGTGCAAATTAATGGTAAATTATTAGAGGAATATGAACTAGATTTTGCAGTTCAATCCTGAATTCTGCAATTGAAGTAACTAGCTTTACATTTACACTTTTTCTGCTAACCATGCGACGTTCTCACTTCTCTCCTCCTTCTCGTCCCCAGAACGGAGAGGCGGAGGGCGAGGCTCCCCTCTCTGCCTCGTTCTTCGCTCCGTTTGACCTGTACAAGGAGGGTCGTCTGGAGCAGGTGCTGCTCGGTCTGACTGGAAGTCAGGCGTCGCAGGGAGACTCCATTACCGAGCAGCTGACTGATGGTGAGGAGAGGAAGGTGGCCGTGTGGAAGCGATAGGACAAGATGGGAAAGGATAGTGAGGATAGTATAGGGATGGTAATATATAGTAATGTAGTAAGGATAGTAATGGGACACGGTGCGTTGAGCTGACAAGATGATGACCTATTTATTCTGGACTGGGGTCCCGCGTATGATGTTTATCTGTCGATTTCATCGTAGACTTTTGTTTTAGATGTATTGGAGTGAAGATGAAGACGAACTAAATTTTAAAGTCATATCTTAAAACGGAAATATAGCTATGTCTGGTGTGTGATGTTGGAGCGTGTGTAATGAAAACATGTCTCATTTTCGGTTTCTTCGCATGAATGTCTCGTGTCTTTCATGCGGTACGGGCTACCGCATCGTTCCCTCGTTTCTAACTTCTCCCCTAACAGCTTTGGTAAACTTCTGACCCCCCCCCTCTCTCTCTCCAGCCCTGGGCCTGGACCTGGCCGCCGACACCATCCAGCAGGCGCGTGACCACGGCGTGGCCGCCTACACCCAGTGGCGTCAGCTGTGTGGCCTGCCTCCGGTCACCCAGTTCCGTGACCTCAACACCACCATGGCGCCCAGCAAGATCGATATGCTGAGGAGCATGTATCGGTAGGTGAACGGTGGGGAGTTGAGGGGGGGGGGGGGTCAGGGGAGGCATGGTAGGAGAGGAAAGATAGTCTACGAAACGTCATAGAAGGATGTGTATGATATGCTTATTCGCCCCGAATGCAGTCAGCTGTAGACAATATATTACCATATTGACGATTGCAGATGAATTATATCAAACTTGATATTGTAACTTCCGTATGTGATAGGCATTTGCTTTTATGGATGATGGCATAGTTATCAACCTCTCCTTAGCTCAGGTAAATCGGATGAATTGACACATGACTCATTCCAGTTATCTACCCCGGTCCCTGTTACCGTTTACCTTTGACTGTTGACCTTAGGTCTTTCATCTTTGACCCATGATACCTGCCGAAGCACTGCTGATCTGTGACCTCTGACCTTTTAACCTCTGACCCCCCTCTGACCCCAGGTCCCCTGCCGACATTGACCTATTCGTGGGCGGCGTGCTCGAGTCTCCTGTGGAGGGCGCCGTGGTGGGACCGACCTTCGCCTGTCTGCTGGGCCAGCAGTTCCAGCTGGTCAGGCAGACAGATCGGTTCTGGTTTGAGAACGAGGTGCCCCCGTCGGCCTTCACCAAAGGTACGGGTGGAATGGAATAACGTGGCTGGAGGCTAGGGTAATATGTTGTATTGGATTGATTCACGATAATTTGAGCTTGTTGGCTGAGACTGCGTATTTGTGAAAGACCTTTTAAAAGTCCGAATGATCTTCACTCCAATTGTCTGTACTCTGTAGGCTTGTCTCATTGTACAACGCAATCTTAATTACTATCATTTTAGGACAATTAGGTTTAGTGAGGCCTAGCAACCTAAGTAAGTTGTCAAACTGCGAATTCATTTTGATTGTCTCCATATAACCCAGTGTTCAAATGCAACACATCTCTCGGGGTTATTCCTAACGAGTCCCGTATCATAACGCTCGCATGTGTTCGTTTACAGAGCAACTGTACCAGATTCGCAAGTCTAGCATGGCCCGACTGTTCTGTAACAACATCGATGGAGTGAGGGAGCTGCCGCCCAACGTATTCCTCAAGCAGGACCCCTTCCTGTGAGTAACGATTGCAAACTCTAGAAACCCTGCCATACCTTTGTCTAGCTACTTGTTCCATCTCGCTTAAACTTTTGCGAATCGCTGGCGACTTAAAACCGACTTAAACCGGCCTACTTATTGAGAAGCTTCAGCTATTTCCGCCAATTCAAGACAATTATCCTCTGTAGATTTAAAAATAATTTTGTTTTAAAGTCATGTCAATTCTGTCTTCAGATTAGCGACTTTGTGAAATTGCTGTCCTTTCAGCACGAACAGCCCTTGCCCCTGTGTTTATGTCTCCCGTTCTTGACCAAACCCACAGACTCGCCTCTGACCCTAACTGACATCTCTCCCCAGGAACGCACCCGTTCTGTGCGACATGCTACCGTTCCTGGACCTTTCGGCCTGGAAATCGGCCCGTTCAGGAGTGCTGATCCCTGACGATGTGTTTGGAGATGTTGTCAGCAAGGCCAAGATGGATCTGGAGAGACGCAGAAATGAGGAGAGGATTCTTACCGAGCTGAGTGAGTGGCGGGTGTGGGGGCGAGGAGAGGAAAGGCGTGGGGAAGGAGGGAAAGAGTAAGTGAATGAGTGAGTGAATGAACAAGTTAGTTAACGAATGAATGAATGAATGAATAAGTAAATGAATGAATGGATGAGTTAGTGGATGAATGAATGAATGAATGAATGAATGAATGAATGAATGAATGAATGAATGAATGAATGAATGAATGAATGAATGAATGAATGAATGAGGAAGACAAGGACAGAAGAGTTCAGCGGATAACAGCAATTGCAGGCCCTCTCACTATCAAGGTGCTGTTGATCTAAAAGTATCAGCGTCCCTGACTTCCGAATGCATTGGTCGTGCTCACACGCTACCTCTTCCCCCTCACAGCTCTAACAACCGTCCAACCATTACAGAACTGAACGCCGACCCCAAGTCGTCTCTGGGCACGGCGTACGCCTTCAGTCGCCCCAACAAGCAGGCGGTGCTGCTATCCAACACATCGCTGATTCTCGAGTACGCCTCTGGAGAATTCATGTCCACCGTCTTCTCCAAGTGAGTGCACAATGGCTGATGATGGTTGCTGTAGTTTATACTGATAGCTAGTCATGTAGAAGTCACGGTGACTATAAGTAATAGAAGCTTGATTTGATGGTGTTATACGTGTAACTGATTGCGAGTGGATATTACTTCGTGTGTATGTACTGAGAGCTACTGCTAATTCCATCAAGTGGTTGGATAACCAAAAGAAATAGGTATAAGTGAATTATCCGGGCAAATGTAGGAATGAAATATAAAAGATGTCATATTGAAATAGCGTTATCGAGGTACGATCTATTCCCATATTGTATCCTCGCGAAAATACGCCTTATAACGCCATGGTCACCCTGCCCACAGATCTGGCAACTCTCGTATCAAGCGTCAGCTGGTGAATCTGTCCAACCAGCTGTCTGGTAACCCTCAGACGGTGCAGGGTTTCAGTACGAGCCTGCGTCAGTTCGACGTGTCCAATCTGGTGTCCCAGGTGCCCATCATTGACCAGTGCAGGTTAGTTTTCGTAACAGCGGAACCGCGATATGATATGCCTACAAAAGAGGTAGGAATGAGCACGTTAATTTGATGCACGAAATGGTG
Organism: Amphibalanus amphitrite; assembly: GCF_019059575.1. Classification (NCBI taxonomy): domain Eukaryota; kingdom Metazoa; phylum Arthropoda; class Thecostraca; order Balanomorpha; family Balanidae; genus Amphibalanus; species Amphibalanus amphitrite. Next base: position 234,604 of record NW_024882502.1, on the reverse strand, counting down.
TGTTTTGATTACATTCATTTATCGTGATCATTTAGCTTTGCTAGCGTCAACAGTAAGCAAATAAGATCTCGTTCTGATCGCTATTCTTCTACGACAGCTGGGTGTATTGTTCGACCTCATTTCGCCAGGTGTGAGGCAGATACCTAACTGATGACCCAATCCAACCTTTTCCTGTCACCTTACCTTACCAGCTTGACCTCTAACATGCCATCTTTATCATGGACCTTTCTTGTAAAGCAGAAATGGTCTGATACATCATCTTTATTCCCCATCACTGTCACTAGCACCCTATTCTGGGCTGAATTCGCTCGTTGACTGGACATCTTGAGTCTTGACCGCGCATGACCTGACCTCCGCCCTGTCTTCAGAGCGGACGAGGAGACCGTGCCATGTGACCCGGCTGCACCGTACCGCACCTACTCGGGCTACTGTAACAACCTGGCCAACCCCAACTTTGGCAAATCGGTGACGCCTCAGCACCGGCTCCTGCCCGCTCAGTATGACGACGGTGAGTGACAATGGTGTAATGGTGGGTTGGGAGAGTGCTGAGGATTGCTCTTTTTGGTAGTTGGGTCAAGAAAAGTTTGGTGCTTCGGGCAGTGTTTGTAAGTTGACTTTGGTTAAAACATAGGCTCCCTTGAAGGGTTCAATAAGACTTGCCTTTTGGTTCTCCCTTTTTTTTTTTGTTACAAAGTACTTACGAGGTATCGTATGGTTTTCGATTCAGTTGTCGTTAGAAGAATCCTGGCAAAATTTCGAGATAAATGACTTAGCTTCCCTTGGCGTAGTGGTTTCTACATTGTCATTTAGCATTTATCTCTAAGATCTGTTGTTTTGACCTCTCTCCCTCCCGGTATGATCGCGCCGTATCTCTGACCCTCCCCCCCGTCCCGTCTGCAGGTATCAGCCGCCCCCGTCAGCGTTCGGTCACTGGCGTGCCCCTGCCCTCTCCCCGTCTCATCTCCACCACTCTGCACGATGACGTCAGCAACCCCCACTCGCGCTACACCATGTTCCTCATGCAGTTTGGACAGTTCCTCGACCACGACATCAGCATGACGCCCATCAATAAGGGTGAGAATCGCCTGCTGCGCTGTGCTGATGTGAGCTGTATGGTGTTTGACTATAAAGGCTGATATTTCGTGCTGTAATTTTCACCGTTCCGTGCTTCTATCCTCAGGATACTGAAATCCTTCTCCTCCACGCCGCAACCCCCTCCGGGCTGGACAGGCAACTTTATCTCATGCGGGCTGCTCCCGAGGGAGCGGCACCGCTGCTCCTGAGGGAGCGCACCCCGTAGCCGGGTGCAGTGAGTGTTTTGGGGGCTGGGTGGCCTGTCCCCTGGACGGGCTCAGCCCCGGCGACTCACTAGGGTGCCTGCCCAGACCAATGTCTCCCCCTATATCCTATTATCCAGTCCCGGCTCTGAAATGGTCTAATTGGACCGAAAGGGCCTAACCCAACAAAACAAAACAAAACAAAAAAGCTGTAATTTTGTCATTGTGAGCATAATAAAACATTTTGGTAAAGCAGCAACACAAGTAGAAAGTAATATTTGTCTCCCAACTCTCGATATCTTAAGTCATTGTTCTTTGTCGACCTAAAAAACAACAGTTATCGATCATCTTTCGTAGCACATAAATCTCGATGTCTGATTTTGTCGACGACAGGTTAGGTTGTGATTTCGCTGTTGCTCTTCAAATAATCAGTTCCTTTTTTCATTGTCCTTCTACCTCGATTTTGCGATTTTCAGCGGCCCTAAGAAGGCTAAGATACATTCTATAAGTTGTACTCGACTCTCCCTAACTCACTCTCTCATCTCTCAGGTTTCGGCGACTCGATCCTCAACTGTCGCGACTGTGACTCGGCCAACCGGGTACACCCGGAGTGCTGGCCCATCAGTGTACCCCAGAACGACCCCTACTTCCCTCCGGTCAACGTCAGCAGCGGCAGGCCCTTCTGCATCGCCTTCACACGCTCTCTGCCCGGACAGCAAACTCTCGGTGAGATAACGCGACGATTTGTGAGCTTATGTGACGCCTTGTAAGCTAATGTGCTTCCTTTGGAACCTAGCGAGCCTCCTTCGTGAGATAATGCGCCGTCTTTTGAAGCTAACGCTGAACGCTGAACGTATAAGCTTGCTGAATTTTGAAGTCGTAAATCGACTCAAACATGCCACTTCTTCAACTTGCCTCGCCTTGTTTGGAAATAACTTTCAACCAGTATCGTTTGCAGTTCCGTCTGCTCTTTGCATAACGAAAGATGTATTTTTTTTTTTTTTTTCAATAAAAGACAGCCGTTAAGTTTCACTTATGTTTACAGGCCATTCATGTCACTCAAAAACTTTAACGCAGATATCTCGAAAGTGTATCTACCTGATCGGCATCTAGACTGAATCTCTCTACCATCGTTCTGCCATCGTTAACCGCCGTTTTCCTCTCCCCCGCAGGCCCTCGTGAGCAGATCAACCAGAACACGGCCTACCTGGACGCGTCCCATATCTACGGCCAGGATCAGTGCGAGGCGCGCAGTCTGCGTCAGTTCCAGGGCGGCCGTCTCATCACCACCCCCCACCCTGTGCGCGGGAAGGGTCTGCTGCCCACCACCAGGGACAACAAGGAGTGCAGGGCACCGTCCGGATCCTGCTTCGCTGCTGGTGGGTACCGTGATAACCAGCTTGTGGGCGATGGATGTGGGCTAGAGTTAAATTGGGAAGTTGGCATTTAGTTGCGATTTAGGTCGTTTTGAACGTATTGCTCGAAACTTCTGTTCAGTTTTTACTCTTAATTGATTTGTCACGATATTTTTGCAGTATTCATGGAAGACTGATCATAATAATAGAACCGCAATACCGCCCTATTGACAGGTTGCTTGCCAATTGGGTCCAGACACAAAAGCATTACGTTTATCTCCTGGCCGTAATATTTCATCTCTCAGTAACTCTTGGCACCCTGATACTTTCTTGCAGCATCATGCCCTTTGAATTATCGCCATGACAACGAAACGTCAATTATCCCCACGCTAACGCCACGTCATCACCAACAGGTGATAACCGTGCCTCGGAACAGGCCGGTCTGGCTACTCTGCACGTGATCTGGATCCGCGAGCACAACCGTGTGGTGGCGGAGCTGGCCTCCATCAACCCGCACTGGGATGACGAGAAGCTGTACCAGGTGAGAGACCGCGCGCTAAAGGCTATTTTATTTGCATACATGCGTCATTTGTGGGGAGCTTTGAAAGGTTGATTAGTTTAAGGATAGGCTATATGCTTCCACAATATAAAGCTATTCAAGGCTCAGGACGTGCTTAGAATTTGAAACGTTGACGAGATAAATGGACTGCCTGACTCGTAAACAAATCTCACGACAGCAAAGCTTCAATGCTGACCTGACTTTTAACACCAGGTGGGCCGTAAGATCGTGACTGCCGTCTGGGAGCACATCACCTACAACGAGTTCCTGCCGCGCATCCTCGGCTGGAACGCCATGCAGCTATACGACCTCCGTGTCGGCACCGAGGGATTCTTCAAGGGTGCGTTCTGGGTCCAACACTTTTTGTTGAATTTGAAGCTCGTCTTTGTTTTAGCCTACGTTTTTAGCAAGAGTGCCTGATGTTATGAAGTTACTATCAGCAGACTCTGGAAGTTTTAAGGATGCTTGACTTAGGCCGCTTTGTTTACGCCCTTTGTCATGGTTACAGGCTATGACGACACATGCAGCGCTGCCGTGCTGAACGAATTCTCATCGGCCGCATTCCGCTTCGGGCACTCTCTGATCCGGCCTAAGCTGTTCCGCATGGGCGTCAATTTCGGCGAGCGCAACCCGCACATCCAGCTGCGAAACAGCTTCTTCAACTCGGACATGCTGTTTGACGTAAGATATAAACCCTGTGGTGAATGAGAGCTGAGAGAATGGTCGTTGATGAACGGAGGTATGATGTGGTGGAGGCGGAAAGATCGGACGAGGCATGGTAAGGTCTGCATGGTAGTTTTCTGTTCAAACGGCCAGGCAGTGAGACAATGGAAGAGATAGAAAAGATCAAATATCATTTAGTTTACATGACCTTTTAATGCAACAGACTTTCACTACTTTCCTACTTAATGTGTGTGACAAATGCGTGTGGTTGAGCTGTCACTGGTAAGTGTGCTAAATCTCATCGTGTGATGCGTGTGAATTTGTCCATCAAGCTAAACAGCAGTTGTGAAAGACGGGCTACATAGCTGGGATTGACGCATTGAAACGAAGGTAGACTAGAGTAAAACTGATTAACACTGCTGAGTGCCAAAAAGGTTTTCCCAGCGTTCCATGCCATAATCTGTTCGACTTTTTGCGTCCATGGGCGATCCACTCAGCCTCATAACGATTTGTCTCGCTCCACCGAACACTGTACGACTCCGAAGAACATTCAATGTTTCCACCATGATCAACGTCCTACATCGCTATAACCAACATCGTTATAGCCAGCATCTGACGGGCGTCATGCGCTTCAACAGGTTCAGATGGTCGACGAGATCATGCGCGGCCTGGTCAACACGCCGATGGAGAACCTGGACAACTTCATCACCTCGGAGGTCACCAAGCATCTGTTTGAGGAGCGCGGTCATCCGTTCTCGGGGCTCGATCTCGTCTCGCTCAACATTCAGAGAGGTGAGTAGCGTGATGGCTGGCAGTCCGGATTTAGCACAGAGTGGAATGTAACAGTTGTAGAGCCCAAAGTATCCAACCTAACTTCGTCATTGGACATCGATACACCTTTTTTCCACACTATGAATCACAGCTCTAAATCGCATGTCTATGCTGCAGAGTGTGATTCGAAATAGCCTTATTTCCATCAGTATCATTCAACTTCACGATATGTAAGATTCATGGTATCGACATGTCTTGTCCATGGTCATTCCTGACCAAAGACCCCTGAACTTACAGCACCGTTCTGTTTTCAGCTCGTGACCACGGTCTGCGACCTTACAACGAGTACCGTGCCATCTGTAACCTCAAGAAGGTGACCACCTTTGACGAGCTCTCCCGGGAGATTCCTCAGCGACTCATCAACAAGATGAAACAGGTAGGCGCAGCAAGGGTCTTTAGTGTGCCTTGGATATTCAGACAACGCGGTCATACTGCACTGCCACGTTTTTCTACCCATGGCAAAATATTTTACCAGTATAGCGCCTTTTGGGGCGACTAACGGAGCGAGCGAGGGGGTGAGTCTTGCACGTGCGAAATTTCGAGGGGGTACCTCCAACTGACTTGTGCACGGCACCCTACTGACCGGGTTTCTAGCGATGTGCCAAAGTTGAGCACAATCGGCCCAGCCGTTCTCGAGATCTGGGAGCGGCACCCTGCACGTGCGCACGTGCAAAATGGGTCCCAACTGACTTGTGCACGGCACCCTACTAACTGGTCCCTAATCGTGTACCAAATTTGAGCGCTATCGGTCCAGCCGTTCTCGAGATCTGGAAACGACCCCTGCACGTGCGCACGTGCAGCAGCACCCCAACTCTGGCACATGGATATGCAGTGCCCAGTGGGTGCCTACCTACATGCCAACTTTCAGCGCAATCGGCCAAGTAGTTACCGAGATATTGCAACAATTACAAAACTGACACCTCTTCGTTTTGCACGTGGCACGTGCATAAGGGGTCACCCACATGCATCGGGAATAGTCCAATACTTGGTAGAAGGAATGAAGCTACCCTACAAAAATTACCGCGTGTAAATCGGTCAAGTGGTTGCTGAGATATAAGCCTCGCAAAAGCGTCCGCACGGCCGGCCGGCCGCTCATGCTCAGAAATTTCCGTTAATCTAAGGAAAGACTCCGCTCGCTTCGCTCGCTCCGTAACCAGTATAACGCCTTTTGGGGCGACTAACGGAGCGAGCGAGAGGGTGAGCCTTGCACGTGCGAAATTTCGAGGAGGTACCTCCAACTGACTTGTGCACGGCACCCTACTAACCGGTCTATAGCGATGTGCCAAATTTGAGCACAATCGGCCAAGCCGTTCTCGAGATCTGGAAGCGGCACCCTGCACGTGCGCACGTGCAGAATGGGTCCCAACTGACTTGTGCACGGCACCCTACTAACTGGTCCCTAACCGTGTACCAAATTTGAGCGCCATCGGTCCAGCCGTTCTCGAGATCTGGAAACGACCCCTGCACGTGCGCACGTGCAGCAGCACCCCAACTCTGGCACATGGATATGCAGTGCCTAGTGGGTGCCTACCTACATGCCAACTTTCAGCGCAATCGGCCAAGTAGTTACCGAGATATTGCAACAATTACAAAACTGACACCTCTTCGTTTTGCGCGTGGCACGTGCATAAGGGGTCACCCACATGCATCGGGAATAGTCCAATACTTGGTAGAAGGAATGAAGCTACCCTACAAAAATTACCCCGTGTAAATCGGTCAAGTGGTTGCTGAGATATAAGCCTCGCAAAAGCGTCCGCACGGCCGGCCGGCCGCTCATGCTCAGAAATTTCCGTTAATCTAAGGAAAGACTCCGCTCGCTTCGCTCGCTCCGTAACCAGTACAACGCCTTTTGGGGCGACTAACGGAGCGAGCGAGAGGGTGAGCCTTGCACGTGCGAAATTTCGAGGAGGTACCTCCAACTGACTTGTGCACGGCACCCTACTAACCGGTCTATAGCGATGTGCCAAATTTGAGCACAATCGGCCAAGCCGTTCTCGAGATCTGGAAGCGGCACCCTGCACGTGCGCACGTGCAGAATGGGTCCCAACTGACTTGTGCACGGCACCCTACTAACTGGTCCCTAACCGTGTACCAAATTTGAGCGCCATCGGTCCAGCCGTTCTCGAGATCTGGAAACGACCCCTGCACGTGCGCACGTGCAGCAGCACCCCAACTCTGGCACATGGATATGCAGTGCCTAGTGGGTGCCTACCTACATGCCAACTTTCAGCGCAATCGGCCAAGTAGTTACCGAGATATTGCAACAATTACAAAACTGACACCTCTTCGTTTTGCGCGTGGCACGTGCATAAGGGGTCACCCACATGCATCGGGAATAGTCCAATACTTGGTAGAAGGAATGAAGCTACCCTACAAAAATTACCCCGTGTAAATCGGTCAAGTGGTTGCTGAGATATAAGCCTCGCAAAAGCGTCCGCACGGCCGGCCGGCCGCTCATACTCAGAAATTTCCGTTAATCTAAGGAAAGACTCCGCTCGCTTCGCTCGCTCCGTAATAATCTCATACGCAATAGCCCTTCATCAAGTTCCCCCTCGTACAACCGACACTGCATTCGACTGTCATGTTTCAGGTCGTCTAATCCATCTTACGATGTAAGATCTGACATCAACCATTAGTCATGGATCATAGATCAGTCATGGATTAGGCGGTCTGTCGCTCATCTTTTTTTTTATAAATTTAGTCCGAACCTTTTGATGGGAAGGATTCACAAGGACAGAGCCACCGCACGAACCGGCATCTTGACCCGTCATCGTGCTCATCTTGTCTATTACCCGTCTAATTCCCACGTCTGTCGCTCATCTGACTCACCCTCTCAATCTCCATTCCAGGTATACGCCAGTGTGGACGACATTGACCTGTTCACGGGAGGTCTGAGTGAAACCCCACTCCAGGGAGGTCTGGTCGGACCGACATTCGGCTGCATCATCGGACTGCAGTTCAGATTCCTCAAGAAGTGCGACAGGTTCTGGTTAGTAAATCAACGCTCCGTGATTGGATGTGCATTTACATAATCATTACGTAAGGTGCATTAGTACGGCAGACCCGCTTCGCAGTAAATATTTTGTAGCTTGAGAACATCTTACTCGCTTTACAAGCTACTATATTGCATTTAATTCAAAACGACACTCAGTGTTTACTGTTTATCATGATAGCGAATTAACACAAACCGTAAGCTTCAGCGTCATAGCCTCCTGCACACAGACGACCGTCGCTTGGCTCCTATTCAGACTGTCTTTCCAGCATCTTACCCGCGCTTGGTCGCTCGCCAACCGCCTTCCCGCTCCTAAACCGCCTTGCCCTCTCCCCGCTTGCAGTCTCCCCTCCCAATGCTTGTTCGGCCTCTGCCTCTCACCCCACCCCTCCCATTATCACCCTCTCACCATTCAGGTTTCTCACCGCTCTCACTTCTCACAGGTACGAGACGGAAGAGCCCTCGATCCGGTTCACTGAGAAACAGCTGGCCGAGATCCGCAAGGTGACCATGAGCCACATCATGTGCCAGAACTGTGACGAGGTGGACGCGCTACAGAGGGCGCTGTTCGACATGCCGCACGACTTCCTGTGAGTAGACGGGTCGCCGTCAGGGGCACGGAAGGTGTGGGAATGGTTTTGGGTAGATTTTAGGGCGTCAAGATGTTGTTTGGGGCTTTGGGCGTAAGACAGAAGGGTAGGGTAGGGTTAGCTGATACAACAGATCCTTAGGAATATATCGATACAAGGACGTTGTGAGATGCCTGTGATTTACTGTAATTGCGTGGTGGTTATTTTTGGTGTTGTGATATGATATTAATCGCTCGAGGCTTGTCTATTCCCACGATTTATGAAACTAGATGCGTCATTGTAAGTGCTTTCTATTTTCACGTATTTTTATAAAGTAGCTCAATCGTGAGCTGTGCTTACCAAAGATGTCAGCCATAACTGGCAGCGTTTTGACCTCTGGTGACCTCCTCAGGAACCCGCGGATCGCGTGCCGCTCCATGCCGCGGATGAACTTTGACCTGTGGAAGGAGGGCAACAACGGCGGCGGCCAGTGCAACGTCAACGGCGTCTCCTTCAGCAGAGGCACCACCATCAGCATCAGCCCGTGTACCCGCTGCTCCTGCTCCAACGGGGTAAGCAACACGTATTAAATCCTCGGCCCTGTTTCACAGTACGCCGCTACCCGTCACCACCATGTGTTGGCCCTCGGTTTCCATGGAAACGTAAGCAAAATCATTACAATGCTTATGCTTCCATGGATACCGAGCGTCAATACCTGATCTACCATGTGATTGTCTCTAGCGTCCTGCGCCATATAACTTGTCTCCTCTACCTTTGTTCCAATATCTAACTGCCCTCTCCATCGCTACACCGTCCAGCCTATCTGACTTCGATTTCTCTCGTGTTTCAGCAAACCAACTGCCAGAGTGTTCGTGTGACCAGCTGCCAGCAGCTGGCGCAGCAGCACGGCCGGAACACGGTCCTCGCCGACACCTCCTGTCGCGTCCAGTGCCTTTCTGAGCTGGGAGGCGGCAGCGCCGGAGCTAGCGGCAGCGGCAGCAGCGGTGGAGTCCGACCGTCATCAGGTCTCAGTCCTCCCCGGCCGGTCGCTCCAGCCCCCGCCCCCGCCCCCGCCCCGGTGGCTCCTCCCCAGTTCCAGCCGCCGCCGCCCCAGCAACAGCAGGGTGGCTTCCAGCCGGCCGCTCCGCAGTTCCAGCCGCCGCCGCCGCCGCCGCCACCCCAGCAGCCCACGCGTGGGAGGCCCTTCCGCGGTGGTGGGCCGTTTGGAGGAATTGGACTTGGTCTGCAGGGCCTCGGAAGGCTGTTTGGTCTGTAAGCAGGCTCACACCTGAGGCCATCGAATGATGAGCGAGCGAACACTGAACTCATGTGATCGACATAGAAATTAAGCCGTTCGGATGAGAATCGTCAAACACGGGCGAACGGACGAGCGGAAGGACCAAGCTCGGATGATCCATGTGACACGGGTAAAGGTTATCCGCCCGTTTTTTGGTCGCTAACACGGTCACATATCCGTCCGAGCGGTGGATAAAAGGACGACGGAGCTGTGAAAGTTGACGAGCGAGCTGGGACGGACCAGTCAATGAATCGGAAGCGGATTACGATGAATTACGCGTTGGATGACGAGCGAGAAGATAACGAAAGATAATGGAGAGGCGTCAGTGTTGGTACGACGGACTTGACTTTGCGTTCGCGGAGGAGCGTCCAATTCGTCGGCCGTCGCAAAACGGTCAGCTCTAGAACCGAGCGAAACCGAACGAGTTTTCAGGGACAGGCGTCACCAGCCAATGAGCGCGCGTGAGAGTAGCATTAAGGCGGTTTTAGTTGGTCGCCGCTGCCGCAAACACGCACCACGGACACATTATTAATGCTCAACTATTGTGATAGCTGTGGGGGCGTTCGGTGCGGACGCTTGCGGTGCGTTCTGTGCGGACGCTTGCGGTGCGTTCGGTGCGGACGCTTGCGGTGCGTTCGGCAAGGGCAGGAGTGAGAAGGAAGTGTGGGTGATTTTGTCTGCCGCTGCCGTCCGGTTAAGCTGTGGTTGTGTCGTTTATTTGTTGCCTGTTTAGCGGTTGCCAGGTGTGAGTTGTGTTGCCAGATGTGAGATGTGCTGCCAGGCGGATGTCGACCGGTGTAAACGCTGCCAGTTTTAAAGGTTACCATTTGAGCCTTGCAAACTGCCACTGGGTGTATTGTGTTCGCTGTTGGCGCGAACAGCGATTTTTCCGCGAGCAGTGTCCCGTGTACTAACGTATGTGCCAGTTGTGGTATGGCCGATAAAATAAGAGCGCTTTTCAAGCGCAGCTGAAATTTTTTTTTGCGACGACTTTTAGGAATGCGATCTGAATATTTATTTGTAAGTTGAACTCTATTTTAGCTTTTATATTGATACCTCGTTGTGTATGTGCTGCCACAATATCAGCTGGTAATACACTACTCTTGTATGCGTGACCAATGTTGATGAATGGCTCCCGACGGAAAACAGGCAACCTACCTAGTTCAGCCGCTCATAACCGTTCACCAGTAACAACCATGAACTTGTCGCATTACTTATGGAATGGGCATTGGACATAGACAGTGGCGGTCACAAGGGCGGGGGCATCGGGGCAATGTCCCCTCCAAATGCATATGGGGTGCAGTGCGCATCCCCCCGCAACTGATAGGCCAATGGGCGTATGGGGCACTGGCCCTTGGTCGATTATCATGAGGCTCAAAAACCCACACCGGCTTTTCACGACCCCATACCAATCGTTGACGACCCAATACTGGCCTGTAAATGTTCACACTACCTTCCCTTCGTCACGAAATTGACTCGTCCAAGCTAAAAAAAAAAAAAAAATCGTCAGAGGCCAGTTTTACCAACAGAAAAATAGCCGACTACCGGATTTTGTTTTGCCTAAAGACCGCTTCACATACGGAGCGTTAAGGTGATGGGCACGTAAGCGGATAGGGCTTTACCATTTACGTGTATGTGAAGCGGTCTTTAGGCAAAAAATTTAGGCAGGCGGCTATTTTTCTATTGGTAACCTAAAACTGGCCTCTGATCTCGGTCTTTGGGCGGGTCCATTACACCTACCTTCCCTTTGTCCCACGAAATGTAGGTACTCGCCCCTTTATCACTTCCCAAAACACGCCATCTGCGTCGTCTCACACCAGGCCCACTCCCACCCGTGCTTCATCTTCGGTACGGCAGAAACAGCAAGCTTATGCGCAGTTACATATATTTCATTATCACAAATAAATATTACAAACAATAGATGCGGAGTTAGCGGAGCCTTCCCGTTTAGGGAAACAATCCCAACTGCCTCCCTTTGTCAGGGAATGGACTAGCCCAGACCAGCGCCGAGGGAAGACCCTCAGCACGGGAGGAGTTGTCCACCCGTCAGCGTGCCGTCTCACCACATGCCATTTACGCCGCCTCGCCGGCGGCACACACAAAATCATAAATCAACGAGCAAATGCCCGTTAGCCCCATCACGCAAGATCCTGCATCAACAGTCTGCGCATCCGCCCAATTTTGAGAGCGACCATCCTCTTGCTGTGGCCGCACCTTCGCTAAGTGCTAATGCATTTACAACCATGCACAGGCCACAGCACCACTGGTGGATCCAGGGGGGGGGGGGCGTTTAGGACCATGACCCCCCCAAAGGCCGTTTGCCCCCCCCCCAAAAAAAAAACCCGAATTTTAACATTACGCCTATGACGGTTACATCCCTCACATCACGTTTGTTCGATCTGATTCGTCACTCTCCAATCCCACCTAAACAGCGTTTCAAACTCAGATCCCTGACCACTTATCCCTTCCCGCAATGCGTCGGACATTGGCTCACGCATCACTTTCATCGCAGTCTTGGTCGCACGAGCGAAGCTCTCAGCCAGCGTCAAATCAAGAAGCTCTTCATTCATCTGGTCCATGATGATATCATCGATGGGGTCAAATGATGTCGCCTGACGTGAGGCATCAGCCGAAGATAACCAGACACCCTGGGCCACCATCGTTCCGATGAGGTGACCACTGACCACTCGACTCTCTCGAATCCAGCAGGGAACGCTGAAAATAAAACTGCGTTTTAATATAGCAATGGTGATGTAGGGTCAGCATCCACAAATTTAGGCCTGCAAAATTGGGAGGTACACCCTCAAAGGAGACTGACAGATTTTGGAACATCTTAGCCAACCGGAAGAAGATAATTGACGCAAAGAGGTTTCAAGGAGTCCCATAATAGAAACAATATTCTTTGCACAAACGCACATTGGAGTAATACGAGAACCTTACACTGATATGAAATATATATATTTCAAGAATATATATGAAAAACCTTACGCTGATGGTAAAATACATTTACTGAGAAGTCTGCCGGATAACAAAGTCGTCCACCAGAACAGGCAAACAACCAGAAAACACCATTACAAAACTCAGTCATATTCATACTTACAAGAAAGCAGAAAGCATCTGTCTGGATAGAGCGCCACCGTCGTCCGTCGTCAGCCAATGGCCCATCTAACCAGTGGTGGGGTGGTCAATATGTAGCTTTTAGATCCTCACACCACGGCGCAGGGGCAGAAATGCAGATTCAGATGAGATCCTGAGCCCCGGCTAGCTGCGAACATAGGACAGAAAACAGCGGCAGAGGCGAAAAGAGCAGCTACAGGGGCTACATGACATACATAGCGATGGTTATGGTTACGGAGACGGACTTCGCATGGCTCGAGGCATACCGTATAGGCATGACGGAATTCTAGAAACGGGAATAAGAATGAAAAGGATCGGAGTGTACCCACTGATTATCAGAGTTGCACTCATGTACACAAAACGTGCGAGTGTATCATACTCGTACATGCTTTTATCATGGTTTGTAATTTGTATTGTAAGTGCATAGTGGCATATCCCTATGTCCACTATTGCTTATGTGACGGTGAGATACGACAATTGGGCATGTATCGGCCTCCTCCGGGCCCGGGCCGAGCAGACCCCGATGCCCGCCATGTGCCAGTGTGAGGTCGGCGATAGCCTGTGGCGGGTGAGCAACCAGTGGCAAATCGGCGTTTAGCGCAGCTAGGAGCTTTTTCCAATCGTATACGAGCGGAAAATTTTGTGGTACCATGACTTCTCTGTTTGGCCCTCTAGGGGCAATGAACCAGCGCGCGGCCGCTGCGCAGCCAAGACGTCCGTCGCGGTCACGTGACTTAGGCTAGGGGACGCGCGCCCGCGATAACGTTGTGTCCCATTTCTGCCTGGTCTGTCTGGCGACACACGCGTTGGCGCTCCGCTCTTACAACCAACTGGCGTTACAAGGTACGCATATATCTTTCGCACACAGTTGCCGTTCGGCTTCCCGGTTTTTATATGTGCTCGATTTGGTGGTGATCAATTTAGAGCGGTGTGCTGTGCATGTGTTGTTCTTGGTCCTCCATACCGGGTAGAGGTGCAAGGTTTCCTTAATACGTTGCCGGCTGGCCGGTAATTTTACATTACGCCAATAGCGATGTGGTAGTGGTTCTTCCTGCCGGCAGCTTGCCGGTCATGTGCATGTGTTATATTTGGATACAAGTAATACGTCTTGTTGTAAATTGTCCTACATCTCCTCGCACTGGCTCAGTACTGCATGGCAGGGTTACCATAGTGCGCAATGCTCCTCCGCGGGTTCGGTGGGGTTTGTGGGCGTGTCACCTCACCCAAAGACGCTGTTTTCGTGAGAATATAGCCCCGAATCACTTTCGCACCGTCTTTGCTAGCGCGTAGGAGCATTGGAAAATCGGCGTTTAGCGCAGCTAGGAGCTTTTCCAATCGTATACGAGCGGAAAATTTTGTGGTACCATGACTTCTCTGTTTGGCCCTCTAGGGGCAATGAACCAGCGCGCGGCTGCTGCGCAGCCAAGACGTCCGTCGCGGTCACGTGACTTAGGCTAGGGGACGCGCGCCCGCGATAACGTTGTGTCCCATTTCTGCCTGGTCTGTCTGGCGACACACGCGTTGCCGTCCGCCTCCCCGCCGCCGCCATGTCATGTTATTCGCTTGTCGCGTGTTATACCTCATCGGGCTGTCACCTCACCCAAAGACGCTGTTTTCGTGAGAATATAGCCCCGAATCACTTTCGCACCGTCTTTGCTAGCGCGTAGGAGCATTGGAAAATACATACAGACGCTTCAATAATACACATGGGCACATCCCTGGCTTTTCATAACAGGTGATGCCACTGACTCGGTTGACCTGATGCCATAAAATTGGGCACCATCGGCTTTCTCTTGTGGAGACCAACACGCTCGTTTTTTTAGGGAGGGGGCGAAGCTCTAGCTCAAATATGGGCTAAAGGCGCGGGGTCCTATCACCTCCCTCCCCCCCCCCTCTGTGCCGAGGAAGGACACGAAATAACCAATGCCGGCGAGGGTGAAAATACGCATTTTCATGCTACGTTGTAACATGCTGAATCCGTTTTCGACTATGCCATTTGCATGATCATGGATGAAGAAGTTTGAAATTGACTACGAACTGTCAACCCCAGGGTCTATCAAGAGGAACGCCGCAACCAAGGACGTCTCCTGCAATGAAGTGGAACGGGCGCTGGAAAAATGGTTCACCGGCGTCCGTGACAGGGACGGTGGTCGAAAGCGCCGTCGCCCCAGTCCGCCAGTGCCGGTCGCTTCGGAGGCGACTGCGCCGGCGCCCATCGAGGAGGAAAGCATCTCCTGTGACCCTGATCTCCGAGAGCGACTGTCTCATTCAGTGTTTGAATAATAAACAAAAAAGAAGTGGATTGTTTGTTGACTGATACGCGAATAGTTCGGAGGAAAGCTGGTTGATGGAACGAATACCAGGTGCACAACACAGGGCAGGCGTTTTCGGGGAGTTTCAGGGTGGTCCCATGTGGGGGCTAACTGGGGGAGGACACAGTGGGCCCCATATGGGTCCCATTTCGAACCCAATGAAATTTAGATTATTCGACTGGGCTGGGAAAGCCCATGTGGGACCCATATGTGCCCTGGCTGGGCCCCATATGGGTCCCATGTCGAACCCACATGGGCCCCATGTGGGATTTTTCGCTTATACCCATGTGGGTCTCGACTGGGCCCCATATGGGTCCCATTTCGAACCCACATGGGCCCCATGTGGGATTTTTCGCTTATACCCATGTGGGTCCCGGCTGGGAAAGCCCATGTGGGACCCAATGTGCCCCGGTCGCTGGACTCCTCGGGGTTGAGTACGAAGACCTGATGCGTAGTATCGACTCGAGGCGTGAAGGCCAGCCAGCCATCTATGGACTGACGGTGGCCCAAGACGCGCACGACATCTACACACTGAGTACACAGCCGAGACCGAGGCAGAGGCTGTGACGGCATACGTGCTCGCGCATAGTGTTTTCAATATTGATTTCCCCAGAAAAGTGAAAAACCTCCTCTACTTCTTTCAGAAGTACGTAATCGGGATAGACGACGGAACAAAAACACCGAATAGGGCGCTGACCTTCCTGTCTAAGCAGACGCAAACCTGTCCAGGCGTGCTCCGAAGCAGAGCGGGGCAGAGCAAAGGGCGAAGGCCTTCAGCTGCATAGGTACTTTTAACGGCTTAAAATGCCGACACGAGACGCTAGAAGCGAGTTACTGAAGCGTTGCGTTGCAGAGGCGTTGAGGTTGCGCGACTTTTGTGGCCAGTCATAGCATGACTGGCAGCAGTTCTGCAGGGATCTTTCAAAATTGGTTTAAGCTGGCTTTATTTGATTAATGGTGCCACTCATGACAGAGCGTGCACGACCTTTCATGTCTTTCATGAGTGCATGACCAAGTTAGGGTCGTGTTTGTGTTACTCAACCAAGATATTTGCATTCAACTGCAAGTGTTTTACAGTGCATGGCTGCTGTTGTTTTTCTATAATACATACATGTGCTGTTTAAAGTTCTTGTTACATCACATGATGAGCGTATTTCTGTGGTGTTTGTTTGCCCGATGGTGTGTTAAAGGGGTACTTCCGGCGGCTCTGCTGAAAGTATCTTTTTTGTTTAGTACTATATGGAGAGTGGTTTTTGACAGCAACCCTATACGATACTAATTTAAGTACGAAATGGGGTGTGAATCAACACCGAATTTACACCCCAGGGTGTAGAAGTACCGCCATAGCCTGACATCCTAGGGTGTAGCGAGGGTGTCTGAAAAGTGTGCATATGGAGGCAGGCTAGAAAAACGGCCTATGTGGTTTTTTTAGCACGATATAGGTAGGTAGTGCTTTTGACATTATGAAAACCTTGCATAGGGAACTAGATATTTTTTACAGTGTGTACTAATGATCTCATTTTTTTTTTAGTTTTTGGGCAAAGTTAAATTGAAATTTTCACAAAAAAATCTTTTTTTTTTGTTCTTAGTTATGGTAATGGTGATGTCACCATTGTCTTCCTTGCAAGGAGACGAATTTTTTGATACCCTTTTTAAGTGTTTTGCATCAACCGGTCTCGATTTAGAAATGGCTCAAAATTGCTTATTCTAACCAAGGTATATAAAAACACTAGGTAACACCGAGAAATTCCTTCAACATGAAGGCAACGGGTTCAGGTCTTGACAGCTGGGGCATTCCACGATAGATCATACCAGGCCCGTCACCCTCATCTCTCAGATTTTAATGAAAATCGGTCCTAGGGGTAATCATAGGCCCCAAAGACGCCTGGCAAAATATCAGACTTCTCAGATCAAAACTTTTTGAGTTATATTGCATTACATTTTTTTAACTTCGGTATGTAACGGTGAGTTTGATGGCCTATAACTCAAGAACGGGTTAAGCAACCAACAAAAAATAAACAACACTAAGCTTGCGATGAATCAAAAATTTATATTACCTTTTAAAAATTCCAAAGAAAAAATTTCATTGTTGAGCAAAAACCTTAATTTTTTTTCATTTGCCTCTAATGACTTTTGGGACCAAAATTTTTCACATTTTTATTTTTTTCAAAATAACCTTCATGTCATTGCAAATGGACATGCAAAAAAAATTAGAAAGGTGTTCTTTCTATAAGTTCCTCATTTTCCCGCAAACAAAATGGGTTTCGGAGGGGTTGATACGACCCCAGCACGCCGTTTCGCTTCTAATAGAGCTAGAGCCTCGCGGAAAAAACGAGCGTGTGTGCCGTTACAAGTCACAGCGATTGGTACCCGATTTTAAGGTCTCAGGTTAACCGGTAGCGTCTGAGGTCAGGTCATGTGACTGAAGTTACGGGTTCGGTTTTTAGTAAATAACTTCGCTAAAAATGACCGCAGAGCCGCGATTTTGGCATCATTGTGTTCGCCTAGCTCAGGTGCATCGAATGGTATACTTTTTGCTAGGGTGAGGTCAACTTAAGTAGTTGACCTCGGGTCAAGGTCAGGTCAGAGCCCCTCAGGTCATGAAGCTGGGCAAAGGGTATCATATGGCATATCATTCGATTCGGAAGGTCTTCCCGAGTCCATTGGTGGCTTTCCCGACTCTCTAGCTCCATTTGATCGGGAGTTATTGACGAAAAACTCGTACGACCCTAGTGACGTCATAAATGACGTCACGCAAGGTTAACAATGCAAAAGTAAAGCATTGGACTTTGCAAGGAGTGCATGAAATCACGATACCATGTACGTGGGATAGTTTTATATTATTCTCGGCGCCAAAATAGCAGTTTTTATATTTCCCCATTGACTTATAACAGTGATGTCACGTGACCGACCTGACCTCATGTAACCTTGAAAAATTCCCAGATATACAAGTTGTAAGACCTCTGGAGGACACCATGTATGCGTCCTGTAACTTTCATCTCGGACAGCTATGGTCATTGGCGTCCAAAACAATGTCAGAACCAAACAGCCTTTTTCATCCTCACGCTTATAGGAAAGAGGGTTGAATGAACCCTCTTTTCACTTTTTTCAGATGACTCAGACTTGAATTGAAATTTCAGTAACCCGTGATGTCACTAGGCAGCTTTACCACGCCATTTGTAAGCTCCCCTCCCGAAATCACTATTCGAAACCGTTATCGTGACGTAAAATAAATACATTTATAGAAAGAACACCTTCCTAATTTTTTGCATACTTCTTAACAATGTTGTTCTCAATGAGAACAACAATGAAATATTTTTTTTAAAGAAATAAAAATTCAAAAAAATTTGGTCCCAAAGTCCAAAAAATACAAATGAAAGAAAACTCGATATGTCATATATCAAAAATAGCGTATTTTTCGAAATTTCAAAAATACATATTAATCTCTGTTTCATTGCAAGTTCAATGTTATATAACATTTGGCATTTGAATAATCCGTCTTAGAGTTACACCCCGCCAAACTTAGCGCTGCAAAGCAAGATCCAAAAAATGTTATACACCATAACTAAAAAAATACTTATCTGATAAGCCTGAAATTGTTACAGGTGGATTCAGAGCCCCTGATTACCCCTGAGACCAATTCTCGTCAAAATCCGAGAGATGAGGGTGTCAAATTGGAAAAAAGTGGTACGATCTATCGTGGAATGCCCCAGCTGTTGAAAGCACCATTTGCAAAAAACTTGCTCCGTAACTACATTACAGATTTTCCTAATACTGAGCCTACTATAATATTTTTTGTTTCTATATAGACATATTTTTTGGTATTCCTATCTAAATTTGTTCTCGCCAAGAAACTTGTAATTTTATGGCATTCCATCATGCTTTCAGTAATTCTCATATATCTCAGCACCTAGACGTACAAATTATATAATTTTGGGATTTTCTGGAAGGAAATTAATTTTTGCATCCAACGAGTGTGCATTTATTGGGAAACAACAGCATGATATGAAATCATAGCTCTTCAAAATGTCATTTTGTGGTGAAATTGGAGAGAGGTGGCTTAGACAAAGCCTTCGCATAAAAAATCTAGAGGGAGGCGGCCTCTATAAAAATAAAAATTTATATCTTAATTCGATTATCTTTCAGCCGCTGGTCCCAATATAACTCGAGGATTTACGGAAAAAGGCGAATTTCGGCACTTAATGCTTTAATGTCGGAGTGAAAAACAGTAAATGGTAAAGAAGTAGGTGAAAAATAAGAGGGAGGCGGCCTCTATAAACTGTTAAGTTTGATAGACTAGCGCATTTTTTATCGATTGCATTACCTCCCGTAACTAACTTTTTTACGGGAAAATGGCTAAATTCAGTCTTAATCTTTTCGAAAAATCAATAACCCGTATGTTTCAAAAGTGGCGACGTGCGCCACTTCCGTAAACGTACGAAACGTGCGACGGACGCCATGTTGCCCATGCTTGCCGTCTTCTCGGACGTCTTCTCGATTATTTTCTCTTATTGCCTGTGTTGCTGGGTGTGCTGAGTTGTGCTGAGTATGATAAGTGGTTGCGATTGTTTAAGATGAATAATGAAGGTACAAGACGGCGTTGTGCCTACGAGGGGCACGCGCGCATTGTAAGTGGTGCCACAGTTGGAGTGCCTAAATTGAAAAAAAAAATCGATTCTAAATCTGTTGCTAAGTCTGTGGTTCAGGCGCTTGGCATGGGTGACCATGGAAAGCTGACTGGGCGATATCTCTGCCTGAAGTGCATATCCTTCGGCAGGTCACAGATCAAGCTCATGCAGGTGAGTGTACTTGGCTTGGTGCACCGGGGCTCTGCTAGTGCTGGGTGTGATGCGGGATTTGTGGGTTGAGGTATTGGTCGGTACAGGCTCTTGGGTATCAGTAAGGCAGACGTTGCATGAGCGGGCACATGTGTGTATTTCATTACTGCCTACAGTCAATAGGTAGCCTACAACCTATAACCAACAGAAAGTAGGATGCTTGCATATAACCACCTGTGATGCCTGCCTTACCCAGTCTGCAAAACGTGGCAGGGTTGGGCGAGATCTCATCGGGGCAGACACAGTGGGACAGCGTCAGAAATTGGGGCAGCTTTTGAAAAGTCATCAACTTCGATGTTTTGGCAGACCGTCGCCAGTCGGGGCAAACCAAGGCTGGGTGCACAATGCACAGTACCGATGGAAAATAATCAAGAAGCGTGGTAGTGTTAAAACGCGTGAGAAAAGTAGTCTGCCACACATTTGTTGCTTCTTCTTCTTTGTGGTTTAGGGCGCGTAGCCGTCAGGCTCAAGCACACATTTGTCGCCAAAGCACAGAAATTGGCACTTTAATTACTGCCATATCCGAGTTTTCCTTTTATCAAGGCCATGTATGACATACTTTGCTTTCGCCTCGGAATTTGTTTTTTGCATGAATTGGCCAATTCTAAATTCCGCCAGTGGAGCCAGAGGTGCCGGACGCGGACGTCACCGCGGTGGAGAACCTGGTGACCGCCCGCCAGCCGTGTCCGGGACCCGCAGCCAGCGCCGGCGCCGCCCCGCCACCTGCAAGCCTCCCCGCTGGAGCGACGGGTGTCACAAGTCTATCCAGGCAGGCGCTGGCGTACGTCGCGGGGTACGTGGCCGCTGAGTGCGCCACAGTGGACAGCACGCTCGGCAAGATCACGTCCGATGCCAACGAGGTACCCCGTGACGAGCGCTACGCCTGGATTGACACCCTCAGCCGCGGCGGCCTCACGGTGCCCAGCGCGCGGTGGCTCGATGAGGTTGAGCAGCTGGAGGTGTTGTTCACCACGATGCACGGAGGAGATGTCGACCGCGGCCCCGGCGTCGTCAGGCGACTTGCCGAGGCTGCTGCGCTGAAGTTCCCGCAGCTGCATCCATACGTACTGAGGAAGTACGCTATGACTAGGATGCAGCTGCGGGCACGTGAGATCCGGCGCCTCATCGGCGACAGAGAACGTCTCCGAAAGGAGCAGCCTACCTGCAGCCGGGAGGCCAAGCGTGCGCGCCTGTACGTGCATCCTGGTGATTAGACTTCAGCGTGGCCCTGCTTTGTGTGCCGCGCCGGCTGTGGCGGAAGCCGGCGGCGGCGTGCCACAAGACTTTAGCGTGGCCTCGCTTTGTGTGCTGCGCTGGCTGTGGCGGGAGCCGGCGGCGGCGTGCCGCAAGACTTTAGCGTGGTCTCGCTTTGTGTGCTGCGCCGCTGTACTGGCTGTGGCAGGAGCCGGCGGCGGCGTGCCGCAAGACTTTAGCGTGGCCTCGCTTTGTGTGCTGCGCCGCTGCGCTGACTGTGGCGGGAGCCGGCGGCGGCGTGCCGCAAGACTTTAGCGTGGCCTCGCTTTGTGTGCTGCGCCGCTGTGCTGGCTGTGGCAGGAGCCGGCGGCGGCGTGCCGCAAGACTTTAGCGTGGCCTCGCTTTGTGTGCTGCGCCGCTGCGCTGACTGTGGCGGGAGCCGGCGGCGGCGTGCCGCAAGACTTTAGCGTGGCCTCGCGCCGCCGCCGCCTCAGGCGTGCCCGCCGCCGCCGCCGCCTCACTCGCGCCCGCTGCCGCCACCTCACACGCGCCCGCCGCCGCCACCTCACGCGCGCCCGCCGCCGCCGCCTCACGTGCGCCTGCAGTGGACAGCTTCCTGCCTGCAGAGGGCTGGACCAAGGCAGTGGCACTGTGGTGCCCTGTCGTCGCCCGTGTAGTTCAGCGCGACCACCGGCGGAAACATGTCGCCCAGTGCCCTGGCGGCCAGGACTGCCCACTGGCCGGGGAGATGAGGACTATCAAGGACATCGAAGTGTGGTCCGCGCCGACCTCCAACACGGAACGGACGTGTTCCTGCGGAGAAGTGATTGGAAGCGGAGGATACGGGCTGAGAAAGTGCCTGAGCCGGCACCTCAAACGCAACAAGGTTCATGAAGGGGATGATCAGGGAGAAGTGCTCATCAAGGTACTCAACACTGGGCACCGACTGGTGGCCAGGACGTGGGCCTGCGCCCAGGCCACTGGCCTCCCTCTGCTAAACGGCCCAGAAGTTCCGAAGCCCCCTGGCCCAACTCAAGACGGTGAGACTGCCGGTTCGTCTGAAGCAGCTCCAACACGCTACGTGACACAGCGGGAAGATCTGCATCGCTTGTCTGTGGAGCGGGTGGGGCCCTTCAGACCCGAATGGAGCGTCATGAACATTACGTTCAAAAACGTGAACACGAAAAGGCAGTACAAGCAGCACCTGACGCGCCTGCTACGTGCATCGAACATCCTGGATCACGACAAGCCTCTGGAGAGCCTCGACTTTCGGGTCTTGATGGCGGACACATCCTCGCAAGAAGCGTTGCGCAGCGCCCTGTCGGATTTTTTTTGAGAGAAAAGTATCCGACCGGGTATATGATGTGTATGTCGCTCAAGTGGGTGACCAAGATGATCGGGGGCTGGATCATCGTGGTTCCCGATGACCTGGAGCTGCGCTGGCAGGGGTACCTCGAGGCTTTCAACAAGCTCATTGACTATGAGCTGACGATGGCGGCCGACTCCAGAAAAGAAGCGAAGCGCGCCCGTCGGGACCGGAAGGTGCAATCCTACCAGAGCGACCTCGGCAAGGAGGGTCGCGCCAAGGTCCGAGAGCGGGGTCTACACTGGCTCCGAGAGATAAGAGAAAACTGGTTCACGGTGAGCCAAGACGATCTGGAGCCAGTGGCGCGGCTTTTCGCCCAAGTGCTCTTCATACTATCCAACTTGTTCCAAGGCCAACGGACACAGGTGTTCGCGGAAGTAACAGTGGACGAGTTCCGCCGAGGCGAAGACACGGAGCTAGGACGCTTCGTTGAGCACATGGGCGGGAAGACGAGGACCAACACGGAAGCGCGGTTGCGTTCTTCCTAACGGCGGAAGCAGATCTCACGGCGTTCTACCTCAAGTATATGAGGAAGCACCTCCGAGACGCACCAAAACCGCAAGTCTTCCCCATCCAACGGTACCCCGCCCAACTGGGCCAGTCGCGCCAGCTGCTGGCCATCATCGGCGTCGGCGCAGATGAGCTCAAGGCCATTATGGGGGTGGGGAGCCGCCGCTGGCACAACACCCTGTCGGTGGAGAAGATGCGGGCAGGGCAGCTCACGTATCCTGGGTTTGAAAACCTCTGCAGCCTCCGCCGCCACTCGGCCCCGACCGCTCAGCGGGATTATAACATGGAGTCCCGCCGCGAGCGGGACATCGAGGGCGTGAAGCAGTTCGTGGCCATTGCAGGCGTCGACCCTGACCCCCGCTCCAGCGTGGAGCCATTTGTCTTGGCGGACATCGTGGCGGAAGAACCAGTCCCCCACGACTCACCCGAAGACGCCTCTCGCCAAGAAGACGACTCTCCAGGTGCTGAATCCTCGCCTCCCCCACCGAGCCTCGCACCTCCGGCTACAGACGTGGTCCCACCAAACCCCGCTCAAAGGTTAGGTTAGGTTAGGTTAGGTTAGGTTAGGTTAGGAGAGCGGCTGCTGAGAGCGTGGCCTGCCAGCGCAAACATCTCTACAGCTCGCGGCTCGCGGCATTGAGGCGGGCACCGTCCTCCTCCGTGGTCATGAAGCACCAGCCCGGAGCTGTGGAAGGCGCTGGTGGACAAACGGGGCGGAGACCCGGAAGTCAGGAATTACGGGAACCTGGTGACGCGACTATAGCTTATAAACCCCCCAGAAAGTGTAGTTGAGTCGATGGCGAGCGTCATTGGTGAAGTGTTTGGTAAGCACCGCCGGCTCGACCACACCAATGCGGCTGCTGAACTGATCGTGCGCTGGAACGGGCCAGCTCTTAGTAACGCTGGCCGCCTCATCCGCAGCGTCCAGCAGCGTCTGTCGACCAACAACACGTTTAGATGCAAACGCCGAACCGTGTCGATAACACAGGCGTTTGAAGGCACAGTAATATCACGCCACAAAAGAGCACCTGGTGCGAAGGCATGTGTGTGGAAAGTTGGGGGACGTTTGTAACGCAAACCCTTGGAAAAGTCCTTTAATTGATCTGATAGTGTACTACTTTGGAATGTACGGTTTTCCGCATACGTGTAGTCAAGCCATCTGTTGTGTAGTACTGCGCTATTTGGTTTAGTAGTCGATTACTCTGGTGTGAGTTGACACGCGTCAGCTAAGACGATGTCGGGAGTGGATTGTGCGCGCGGCCCCATTCGTGTCTTGGCAGCGGCTGGCTGTAGTTACCTACGTGGATGCTACAATATAGACTACGTGGCAGACCTGAGTGTTGAGGACAAGGCGGAACACAACGCCTGAGTGGAAAGCCGCTGTTCGTCAAACGCTTATGGGGTTAGAAGTACACGAAATAGTACGCACTCTCCCTCAGCCTGCTGGATTGCCACATTCTGTAGATGAGTACAAACTTCTTACAGAAAACCTGAAAGCTTATTACTTATTTCCAACTACAAGTGAATGTCACGTACGAAAAGGCTAAATTACACGATTTGTACAGGAAGGAGGGAGAGCGGTTTGACTCATTCATAACTCGCTTGAGACTGCAGGCGGATCGCTGTGGTTATGATGTTGTGGCCAGAGAAACTGTTGTGCTGGAACACCATCATTGGCTCATTGGGTGGTGCTAGGCCAATGGGCCGTGATTGGCTCATTGACTTTAGCCATCGTTGTGGTTGTGTACTTTGTACAGGTATTCGAGGGTGGTGTGGTTCATGCCAACAGCCCGTCATACCAATCGAGGTGGCTCCAACTGTCGCCTGTCTCGATGTGTCGGCGGCCCTTGATACGCGCGAATAGCATACAAAGGGTTCATCTGCCTGGCTTCAGTGTGTCACGGAGCGATCATGGTGCAGTTGTATATTTTGCTATCGGTGACGGCATATTTGAGTGTAATATTCTGTATTTCATGTAACAAACATTTGTAGCTCCGACTGTCGCCCATCTCGAAGCGTCGGCTATGCTTCATTCGGGTGGACGATATACACCGAATCGTCCATCCGAATCCCCTACAGCTCGCCAAGACGCAGCCGGTGCCAAAGTGCTTGCAGCACTTCAAAGTGTACAAGAGGCGGCTTAACCATTGAACAATGTCAACCTGGCTTTCGGTCAGTGTGTAGGACTGGAACTGAAAATTATGCCAAACGTCAAAAATACAGACGAAGGACAAAATCGTACAAGTTTTAACAGTGGCTCAGCACTTCAAGTAAAAAGGTATTACAATTGTTTTCTTTGAATGTTGTACTGGGCCAGGAGCAAGGTGTCATCGCCGTTGCTTCAGGCAGGTGGACACCTGGTGAGAAGAACTGGTCAGTGATTAAGCAAGAACTGGACGCGGGCATCAACGCAGTCAACAAATTCAGGCACTATCTGATCGGCAAACCCTTCAAGCTGCGCACTGAATTGCCACACAGTCAGATTCTGGTAACACTCGACAACAACAACTGCTCGGCCACCGCCGAGGACATCGACACGATGGTATCGGCCGAGCTGTCCGACCCGGAGCAGTCCGAGCAGGCGCGCCGGCTGCACAACCTCGTGCTGAACTGCATGACGCACACGCAGTGCGGCGCAGCCAACCCGGCAGCTGGGTGCATGAGAGACGGCAGGTGCTCCAAGCACTTCCCAAAGGAGTACGCTAACTATACTTAGTGGCGGGACGACAGTCCCTATACCGGTTACTGCCGGAGGGCTCCGGGCGCCGGCGGTCAGCAAGTGGAGCACCGCGGTCGGCTGGTGGACAACCGCTGGATCGTCCCCTTTTCCCCGCTGCTCTCGCTCCGCTACTACTGCCACATAAACTTGGAGATATGCTGCTCCGTCGAGTCCGTCAAATACTTATTCAAGTATATATACAAGGGCCACGACCGGCAGATGGTCCGCGCCGATCAGCGGCAGGCGGCAGCATCTGTCGCGGGGCTCGCGATGAGCCTCGGAACGGGATCTCCGACCCCGCGGCGGGTCAACTGTGTCCCGGCCACGGTTGCTCGGTGTCGCCGTCAATACTCGTCGCACGCATTACGGCTTACCCAACACGGCGAAACCGGGAGGGGGGGGGGGGCTTCCGGCTGTGGGCTCGATCATGGTGCTAGCAATAGGACTTATTTGTTCCCTTGTGAGCGTCCCTCTGATAGCACTTCGTCAAGAAGCGCAGATTCGGTGGATCACATCACCAGTAAAGCCCCTATATCTATGAATGTACTAACATTACGAACAATTAAGTCCCTTTTCACACAATCCAGTGGCTTTTCTACTAGCGCGAATTGTGACGAATAAATACACTTAACAGGAACAGCGGCAAATAATGGTAAAAAGCATGCAGCATGTGTACTTCTGTGTTGATGTCCCAGGTCAATTGCCGCAAAAAATGTGCATCCAGCGGGCTGAACGTCAGATCTATAAGATATGCCAGAAATTGGAACAGTTCTATGCCGAAGGAACTCATGCCGTATCAGGTAAAGGAGGGTGACAGCGCCTTCTGAGAAAACCCCACCTCGGTCCACTGGCCGGGTCAAGAAAGGGGAAAGAGTCACTGCCAGAGGGGACAGGGTGGCTCGTCGTGCCAACAGCAACAGGATGCACCTAGCATGTGCATTGTGCATCAAATGAACCAGAACAGGAGGAACAGCAACTCGATGAGGGTGACTGAGAGATGGCAGCAGACAATGTCCATGAGTCATCTTATCTCATATATTGTATTCCATGGCTATCAACAGAAGCGAGTTATGTGCTGATAAACGTTGGGTTTTCGCAGGGGTCCCACCTGGTCGTCCACGACCCAATGACGCTGGAGCTGGCCCAGCTCCAGCACAAGCTTTGGGGCGAGCACACGGCCTTCCAGCTGGCCAGTATGAGGTGCAACGTAGTCCGGCACGAAGGGGCTTATCACGAAGTTTTCACCGGCCACGGTAAGCCCGATGATGAATTGGGGTTTTTGGGTGCTCGGACTACAGTGGTCATCGGCGCCCATAACAAGACCTTAGAAGACCACGTTATGATTATAAAAACGCAGGCGTTTGACTGGTCAGGGCAGCGGTCAATGGTCATGCCCCGCTTGGTCGAAGCATACGCTCTTGTCTTGCAAGATGCCGTCCAGAAGACGACTCCACTCGAAAAGCTGACCGAAACACACTTTGACGAAGTGAGCCTGGACTCCCGGTATTGCTGCGGCCAAGGTGCAGATCAAGTCAGGTGTGCAGGCAAAATGCAGATGGTGATGGCTAGAGGCCTATGCAGCGCATGGAAACAGCTGTGCTTCTTCGCATTTGACCAGCCTATGACATCAGTCATCCTGAACAGCGTGGTCGGGCGTCTGTAGAGCTCAAGTGTCCAGGAAACGGAATATTGAAACACAGCGTGATAGTAGATGGTGAGAAACTGTCCTCCAATCACCTTACGGCCTTATTTCTTAGTTAGAGATATTACAGTGGTTGGCATACATGCTGTATTGTTGGGAAGTATGTCGCGCACCGGGGGACGGACCGCAGAGCGGTGACGTCACGGCTGACTGGATCGGGGGCAACGATGTTTACCCCGGTCCGGGAGGTCAAAGAGGTGCTCCCGATGCCAGGTATCGTCGCTTTCCTCTCGGAGCTGGCCGGGGTGGTCCCGGACGTAACCCTCATCGCACCGACACCCCGACCGGCCCACGATGACGGAAAGATGTGGAACGACACGCCCGCGTTCCGGTTCGAGCGGGCGTTGCACAGCTCGTGCCGTACCGCGGTCCTCAGTGTGGGGCGCCGAGTTTGCCAGTGGCGGAATGGGAAGAGGCGTGGCTACTATGTGCACGCCTCGGCGTGTTTCGCCCGTAATGGGATTCACCTAGCTGGCTCGGGGCCACGAGCGGCTGAGCTCGCGACTGCACTCTTGGCTGGTAGCGGGCGCTGCGGACTCGCCTTGAGCCCCCGGACAGAAGTGCACTGTCCCTGACGTGTCTACCAAGGAGCTACTCGTTTTATCCTAAACGATCATGGTGGCTTACGTGTCGCCCATCTTGATATACAAGACTTCCTCTAGTCATTGCCAGGTTACATCTTTTCTTTTACATGCCAGACGCAATATGTACTTGTACTCGTCTATCATTCAGTATGTTGGAAACAGTTACATTGTCTGCCTTGTCTTCCTATACTCTTCCTGCCTCACTGGCTTACTTGGCTGGCCAGTTGTTGTACGTTTACTTCAGTGTGCGTCACATTTACTCATCTTCTTCATCTTCGTTTTAGCCGTACATTCGGCCCAAAAACCGGGGAGATGACGTAAAGGTATTGAGGGAGTGACCCTGCAGTTTGTTTATTGGGGCTTAAGGGCGCGCCGACTACAAGGTCATTTTGCGCCCATAACTATATACAAGTAAAGCAAGTGTGTCACAAGAAAACCGACGTAATAAAAGGCTTAAAAAAGCCTAAAAGCTGGTTAAAAAGAACAAAGAAGGGTAAAATACTCCAAGCGTATCGTAAAAGACAGCTGACTAGGCGTAAGGACTAGATTAGAATAGACGTATGGACTAGTTGGTTTGGTATCAGATCGAGTAGATTACTTGGAATTTGATTGAACGGATAAAGGAAAAGATGTTGCCAGATAAAACCCAGGGTGACTCGTCACCCAGCAAGTGGCGGACAGTGATATCCGGAGCGATGCGGCCCAGGTAGCGAGTCCGGTCCGGTTCCAAGCGTCGACAAGATAAAAGCACGTGGGCGACGGTGAGAGGCACGGCGCACCCGCCGCAAACGGGCTGCTCATCTCCGCGGAGAAGGTGGCCATGCGTCGCATACGTATGACCGATGCGGAGCCTGCATAAAATCACTTCGTTTGACCTGTTGTCTTGCGAGCAAGACCTCCAATGCTCCAGAGTCGGCTTCACCTCTCGGAGCTTCCTGCCTCCACGCAGGCGCCACTCTGCCTGCCACTCCGTTAGAATAAAAGATCGTACAGCAGGGTAAAAATCACGCGCCGGCAATGGCAACCGACGAGTGCAGGGTGCTGCAGCAGCACGCCTTGCAGCCGCGTCTGCCAGCTCATTGCCATGAACGCCAACGTGACTGGGAATCCAGCAGAACTGAACAGATTTACCCGATTGTTCTACTGACTGAAGCCGAGCTAAAATGTCTTGAACGATCGGGTCGGCTGGATTAAAACTCCGTAGGGCCAACAGGCTGCTTAGGGAGTCCGATAAAATCAAGTAAAAAGGTCCGTCCGATACCTCAATAAAACACAAAGCCTTCTCGATGGCAACAAGTTCCGATGAAAACACCGAGGCGAAAGATGGCAACGAAAATGAACGGGTATCGTCGCCAGCGACGAAAGAACAGCCCGCTCCCTCAGGTGTTTTAGAGCCGTCTGTGAATACAGGAATAAAACCATCGTAAGAGGCAAGGTGTTCCAAGGCTCGGACTCGTGCCTCTGCAGGCAGCAACTTGCCCTTTGCAACTGCAGAAAGCGAAAGATCCACCTGTGGACTGACACTTTTCCACGGTGGAGGGGGCGCAGCCCAGGTACGACGAACGTTACGCAATGCTATGTCAGCTATTGAAAACAGTTCTTTCATGCGCACTCCGAACGAGGGTCGTAACCTTCCGTTACATCGGGTGGCATGCCGTGAAAAAACGTATGGGTACGTCGGGTGCATAGGAAATTGGCGCAGTTTCAGCGCGTACCGCATACCCAACATCTGACGGCGGAGTGAAAGTGGCGGTTCATGCGCCTCAGCAAGAATGCTGCTCCTGGGCGAGGTGCGGAATGCTCCGGTGGCTACTCGGAGTGCTGCATGATGGACTGTATCCAGGACCCTCTTGCTAGATTCACTCGCTGAATCGTAGACAAAAGAAGCGTAATCTAGCTTCGATCGTACAATAGATCGATATAGAAGAAGAAGGGTCCTGCGGTCCGCACCATAAGATGTGCGGGCGACACATTTTAAAACGTTCAGGGATTTAAAACATCGTTCCCGAAGCGTTCTAAAATGTTCTTTATACGTTAAACGACTGTCAAAAAAGATCCCAAGAAACTTCGCCACCAGACGAGTAGGAATCACCTGTCCATAGAGCTGGATTCCCAAGGGAAGGTCGCCGCAGCGGCGGCGGCAAAAGTGCATAGCGACGGTCTTCGTTGTTGAAAAACGAAGACCGTTGTCACGACTCCATCTCTCCAACCGCGTCACTGCAAGCTGCAGCTGTCTGGCCATATGCCGAGGGCTTGAAGCGGCAAACCAAATGGCAAAATCATCCACGAAGAGCGATCTACCGATCGAAACCGGCAGATCATCAGCGATGTCATTAATCGCCACTGCAAAGAGAGCCACACTAAGCACTCCGCCCTGGGGAACTCCGTTCTCTTGAGTAAAACTGCTCGAAAGACTACTGCCAACTCGGACTTTGAACCGACGACCCGATAAAAAGTTCTTAATAAAGAGGCCCATCCGGCCACGTATGCCGTACTTGTGTACTTTGGAAAGTATTCTGTGTCGTAACACTGTATCATAGGCCGCCTCAATATCAAAGAACAGTGCTCCAAGGTGCTTCTTTTCAGTAAAACAGGTGCGTATCTCGGTGTCGAGGGCTAAAATGTGGTCAACAGGGCTGCGGTGCTTTCTAAAACCGCACTGGGCGTTTGTAAAAACACCGTGATGTTCCAAAAACCAGCTAAGACGCACATTGACCATCTTCTCCATCAGCTTTGAAAGCGATGATGTGAGAGAGATGGGCCGATAGTGGAGAGGGTCATGTCCCGACTTGCCAGCCTTCAAGATAGGAATGATAGTGGCTTCCCGCCAGGTCTCAGGGAAAGTGCCAGTCTCCCAAAGCGAATTGAAGGTTGCTAGCAGCGCCTCGAGGGCAACTGCGGGGAGATGACGGAGCATGTCGTTGTGGACAGCATCCGGACCTTCTGAGACGCTGCGCAACGAGCTGATGGCAGACGTGAGCTCAGCCATAGAGAAAGGCTCATTGTACATCAAATTTTCAGCTGTGCTGAAGTCCACGGCGGCTGGTGCAGGTCGTGAGGACGGCTCTCCTCGGCAGCGCTGATAGAGTGCACAGCCTATCGTCTCTGCGACGTCTAAAGGGTGGGATATGTCCGTGTTGTTCACTCTTAAAACCGGAAGCGGAACAGAGCTGAACCGGCCTTCAATGCGCTTCATGCGTGCCCATATCTGGGTCGTAGGAGTAAAACGGTTTAAGGAACTCACGTACGTGCGCCATGAAACAGCCTTTGCCTCTTTTAAAACGCGACGGGCAAAAGCCCGCGCTTTCTTAAAAGCGATGAGGTTCTCAGTAGTACTACTCCGGTCAAACTTTCTAAAAGCGCGCTTCCTGGCACGAATCGCATCTCCGCATTCCTTGGTCCACCACGGGACCGGAGGACGACGAGGCTGACTCGACGTCTTGGGTATGCACCCGTTTGCGGAGTCAATGAGTAAACATGTAAAATCATCTGTAGACATCACAGAGGCGTCGGCTCTGGATAAAACCGTGGCCTCTACGGCGGCCTGGAATTCGCCCCAGTCGGCCTTCCGAACATTCCACCTAGGTGGACGGTTGCCTGACACTGGGGACTCCTGGTGCTCCAGCCACACTGGGAAGTGGTCGCTCCCGAGTGGGTCGTCATGGACGGACCAGGTAAAAAGCTGAGCTAGCCGCGGACTGACTAAGCTCAGGTCCAGAGCCGATGTTTGACCGGAGGGTGTTGTAAAATGGGTGCGCTGTCCTGTATTTAAAATACACAGCGCCTCATCGCGGATAAAAGATTCTAAAAGTCGACCACGAGTGCCAGTCGTGTCGCATCCCCACGCCAGGCTATGGGCATTAAAATCGCCGACTACCAGGACCGGAGGTGGAAGCTCATCGACAAGTCGATGCAGCTCAACCACCGGGAGCGCTATACCTGGTGGTAGGTATAAGGAGCACACTGTCAGTTCCCGGTGGTTGAAATCAACTCTGGCGGCCACCGCCTGCAGGGGAGTCTGCAGCGGCACCTGGCGAGCAGGTACGCTGTGGTGAACTGCCAGAAGCACACCTCCATGGGCAATGGTAGGGGTGTCCAGGTCTCTTCTAAAAACAGAGTAGCCCTTGATGGCAAAGGTAACGTTTGGCGCTAGCTTGGTCTCCTGGAGACCTAAAACAAGGGGTGTGCGCCAACGGATAAGAGACTGTAGGTCCTGGTAGTTGGCCCGCAGGCCTCTACAGTTCCACTGTAGAATAAAAGGCGTGGTTAAAAAGGCGCAAAAAGGGCGCGTATAACATGAGGCAAAGGCGCACACAGATACCTGACTGACCACAAAAAAGGTAAAAAGCACCGAGAGAAATGCACCTGGTAAAAAAGCGCAATAGCGCGAAAAAGATAAAAGGATAAAAGAGGAAATGACTAGACTGAAAGACTAGACTAGGTCCTCTAACTCCGAGGAGGCGCTCCCCCCGTAACGGATACGGGGATGCCCCGAGCCCTCTCGGTGAAGCCTCCCTTCAGCAGAGGCAGATCGGGCGTGGCTCGAGCCCTGCTGGGGCTTTTTCGCCCGGGGGGCGTCACCCTCCGAGGGTGACCAGCTCGGGGGCGTCTGCCGCTTGGCGAGGCGCCCTGGAGCCGCGGAGGTCTGTTGCCGCCCCGACGGGGATGTCGAGGCGGCGGCCTGTGTCCTCGACACAGGCGTCTCTGGCAGCGGCGGTGGTGGCCGCCGCTGCGGAGGTGGAGGAGGCGGCGGGGGACCCATGATGGGCCGAGTCCCCGCCTCGGGTGTCTCCGGGGTGTCAGCGGCAACAGCCGCTTTGGCACTCCCGGAGGCGGAGTCGGCAGACGAGGCTTCCTTAGCCTCGAGGGCCTTCTGGACGAGGCGAGCCCTCCTCGCCTCGCGTGCCTTCCTCTCCTCCTCCCCCCGCCGCAGCGCCTCCTGCACCGCCGTGGGCGGTCGGGGGCGGGGCGGGGTGGGCGGCGCCTTACCCTGCGCCGGGGTGCGCCGACCACCCTGTCGGCGCTGGACGACGGCCCAGCCGTCTCCATCACCGTTCGCGGCTGGAGCGGGACTGGGTGGACCCCACACTGACTCTAGAGCAGCCTGCTCTGTGTTGCTCGGCGGCGCACGAGGCGCCGTGGTGTCCGCTGAGTCACCAGTGGCTACGACGGTGAGGCCGAATCGTTTGAGAAGCTGCACGAGCTGTGCTACGCTCATCTGGGAGGCATCGGTAGAGTTTGTGACTCTCACCTTCTGGGCATACGAGGTCTTCGGGTGACTCTGGTTGTACACCTCCCGAGCCTCTTTGAAAGGCAGATTTCTGGTAGCCTTGATGGTCATGATCTCTTTCTCCTTGACGTATGCAGGGCAAGACCTATCATACGCGGAGTGCGGCGTCTGCCCCTCTCCGCAGTTGACGCATCGGGGGGTCTCCGAGTCACAGGTTTCGTCAGTGTGGTCCTGCGAAGCACACTTGGAGCACGTGGGTCTTCCTCGGCAGTTGTCCTTTGTGTGGCCGAAACGTTGGCAGCGGAAGCAGCGCATGGGCGCTGGGACGAAAGGCCGCACGCGAACCTTCACGTAGCCCACACGAATCTCACTCGGCAAGTCAGTCGAGTCAAACGTCAGAATGATGTTGTTGGTCGAGACCGTGCCTCTCTTAGTCATGATGCGGCGAGCCGCTGTCACGCCGAAATCGGCGAGCCCGTCCGCAATGTCCTCGTCGCTCACTCCCCTCAGATCGAAACAGTTAATGACCCCTCGTGAGGAGTTCTTAGATCGGTGAGGTTCCACTGTAAGCGGGATGGAGACGAGCCTCCGGCCGGATGCCCGTCCCTCGGAGAACACGAAGCGAGTAGCGTCCAACGCTTTCGCCGCCTCCTCGCTTTTCCTGAACTCGACCTCCAGCGCGCCATCACGCATCCGGTCACAACGAACGATTGAACCAAACCGGTCGCAGCCATCCTTCCGCTGGAAGGGCGACAGAGAGCTCAGCTCCCTGTCTGCGCTCCGGAAGATAAGGATCTTAGGAGATCGTGGACCTTTGTCGAGCACCGTTCGCCTGTCGGCCGAGGCCAACGGGCGAGGATCGGCCGAGGCCGAGGGATTGGACTGGGGGGAAGGGGGATCGGTCAAGTTATCCATGTGAAAGAGTTGGTCTCCGCCAGCTCGGCCGCCGACGCTCCGCAACGGCGCCGCTACAAGGCCTAGGACGGCCGAGCTGACTGTACGGGACTTGGCGGCACCTTCCGCGGGGGAGAGAGAGACTCACCACCCCCCACGGTCGGATACCGCCTCCTCCCTTGACGCCTAGCCGAGTCACCGCCAGGGGCAGCGACAGATCAGTCCCACCGACGGAGGACGAGCACAAGTGCCCGAACCCCGCCGGCGACACCTCTCCGACACCACCCCCGGCGGCGTCACGACTGGGAATGGCTCCTCAAGTGCGGCGCCCCACTGAGTGTCCCGCCCTTACAGAACTCAGGGCCAAAGAGGCGTGTTGCCCAGTCACCGCGACTGGCTCCGCACGGTGGGGGGCTCAACCTCCAGGATCCCGTTGTCCTGGGGTACGGGTCGGCTCGCCTAGCCTAGTAAAACCGGCTGGTACCCGAGGGGACGCCACTCCCCTTACACTAGCCCAACTCGGCTGTGTTCCTGCGGGTGCAAAAACAACGAAAAAGGGGGAAAGAAATCAGAAAGCTGTGATCGAACGAAACGCGGACATCCGGTGAGAAGCAAAGCAAAAGCAAACAAAAGGTGCTCAAGAGAAACAAAACCACGGAAACCAAGAAAAGTCGGACCGTACCATCTGTCCATCCAGCAATCAAAGCAAGTCGCAAGCAAGCATGGGTCAAGCTGGGGCCGAGGGGGCGCTACTCCCCTTGCTGGCCGAGGCCAGGGCCGCCGCGGGGCAAGGGCCCAAGGAACCCAGTCCAACAGCAACCCAGGCCGCTGCCAACCCCCTGCGGGGCCAAACCTGCAGACAATCCATCCAGTAAGCAAGGCAAGTCCAGGTCAAACGCGCGTCAAGCTGGGGCCGAGGGGGCGCTACTCCCCTTACTGGCCGAAGTCACAGCCGCCGCAAAGCCGGGGCCAGATGACCCCGGTTAAGCAGCAGCTCTGACCACGGTCAGCCCCCTGAGTGACCCTGCAGGTTAGTTGTGGCAGCCTTCCTTGCTTCGTGGCAGCCTTTGGGTCAATTCCACGCTGTGAGGCGTGTACGACGAGTAATGGAGGTGCATTGGTTGTGAAAATGAATGAAGAGAATGGGTGGCAACCTCACGTAGAGAAGAAGCTTAATGTTGAGGAATACTTCTACGTCGAAAAGTATTGAAGCATGATGCAGAGAACCATCGGCACCTAATACAATGGCAGGATTTCGGTGAAGAGACCTGACAGCCTTCTTGGTACTTTTATAATAACTATTCAGTAGACACCCGTTAGTGTAATACAGTTCTCACGAAAATCAAGAACCCTCGAGGAGAGGGGATGTCAAGAAAATCCACGTCAACCGACTCGAGCAACACCTAGTGACACACGTACTACCTCAAGGGAGCGGATATGAAAGGCACGAGACTGAGTCACACCTGAGACGTTGGCCGAACGAACGACAGCACATACGGGAGGAGCTCGAAATACCGGTCCAGCCACCACCGACGTGGTTTCTGGACGACGATGACGACGCACCTTTCGACGCAGTGCCAGCCATGATCAACCAACCAGCCGACAACCAAAGGCCAGTGGGACACCCCCTAGAAGCACGTGGTCCGACCGCTCTGGCGGAGCATGATAATCATCGTGGGCTTCCCGGCAGCCTCGACGTGGCCAGCCCGGGGCATGTAACCCCACCACCTCGACAACGTCGCGGTATGAATGGCCGAGTACGCCAGCTGCTCGGTCACTTCATGCCTATCGCTAGTTGGGCGGGTTGAGCGTATATCGTCCAACCCCCGTCAAGAACTCAATAGACAAGATTCACGTGACTATGGCGCCCCGCAACAGGGCAGCCTTGTCGCGGGCCCTTTGCTTCTTCGCCTTGGCGGGGGACCAGGAAATCACAGCTGGAGTGAAATTCAGGGATACAGGGACACTGACCTTGGCTACCGGGTCACGGAACCTGCTCGTAGACCTGGATGTCATCCCCTTTGGCAGACCAGGTACGCAACTTGCAAAGAACTAGCCAGGCTATGGACGAAGTGGTCAAGCGAGCTGTATCCTTCGAAGAATACGTAATGCGTAACATCACTCCTGCAAGCACTCAGAGCATCACTGAGGATCTGATCAAAGTGTGGGGTCCGGAGTTCACTATATTCGAGCATGAAATAGTATGGAAAAAGAAATTGAACACAACCGATTCATGTGGTTACGAACGCACACGTTCTCGCAGGAGTTCATCCTGCTCTTCCAAGACCCTGTGACGCTGGAGCTGGCCCGGCTCAAGCACAACGGGCGCTGGGGAGTCGGTTCCAACAGCGGGCGACGTGGAACTCCTACACAAGCAGCTCCGCTTCCAAGCGTACCGCCATTGCGTCATGTGGTGGTAAGTACTGCCGTTTATATGGCCATCTGACTCGTTTCGTACTCAATCATCGTTGGTTTATTTTAGTTTATCATGCCCGCTAATAAGAAGAAAAATGGTTATGTGCTTAGCTGTTACTTGGCTTACCATTTACAGACATCCTATCTCCAGGAGGGGTACCCGCTGACACGCTGCACACCGTCTCCCGCTGCAGTCGGTTCAGTGAGCGCAGCAGGGCGGTGTGCAGCTGTTTGGCGGGCGGCGGGGCAGGCGGCAGTGCGAACACGGCCCGACAGTCGGCCGGTCTCAGCACGGCATTCAGCAGTGGTGAGCTGCGCAGCTGGTACAGTCTGTCTTGAAAGTACCGCAGCATGGCAGGGTGGCGCTGGTGGGCCGGCGCAGCGGAGGGCGGTCAGGTTTGAGGGCCACTGGATCGCCTGACCCTTGGGGGAAGGGAGGAGAGGGAGGGAGGAGATGGGTGGGCGCGAGTGAGCGGGCTCTCGGTGCTGCCAGTGCGGCAGACAAGGCGCTGTTTTATGAATACGATATACAGAGACACCAGCTAAGCGTAGTAATTCTCTTCCTGACATGAAAGTTTTGATAAATGGAAAGTGAAGCTTCCCTTTCGAGCCTCGCCAGACATTTACTTGTTACACTTGTAATCCGGCCAGAGGACAGCGGATGCGGCCTCCGTCGTTTCGCTCAGATTAAGCTAGGGCTTCCAGAAAGTTGTGTGCGTGGTTGCGAGACACACATTGACAGTATTGGCTGCTTTATAGCATCTACTGATGGAAATGGTCCGTAGGAACCCGCCTTACAGCCGTTCGGCTCCTGATCGGATATGTGAAATGATCAGGTCGGCCCTGATCATAATATGCGCTGACATGCACGGAATCGGCATTTTGGCCTGACATGGTGTCGAGAAGGAAGTTATGGGTCAAAGGCCATTGGGTTCAGGGTCATTTTCAGGAAAGATATAACATTGATCAATTCAAGGATATTGAAAGTTTTGTCGTGGTCGGTCGGTCGGTCGTATTTTACGCGAGTTATTCGTGAAAAAGCCGTGAGGAACCGTGTGAAGGTTAAGATCTCAGGTCAACCGGTGACCTCTCGAGCATTCTTTAGTGCCGGCGAGCATCATAACTTTTCCTGAGGCTAGGACACTATAATGTAACCTAAGTGACCCGATGACAAAGTGGCCTCGGAAGATCTGGGTCTGATTCTTTCCGCCATCAATTAAAAAAGATGCAATATCAGGTATGTGTGGAGGGACGTTGCAGCCCCCCCCCCCCCCCAACGCAGCAGTGTGCAGAGAGCCTGCTTTGTGAAGCAATAAATCTAGCCAGCTACTTTGAAGCCGAAAATATAAAGAAGAAGGGTTCTGAGTCGCGACGGCGCTGTTACGACTGCAACTCCAAATCTGACTTCGGCCTGCTGATCGGCTCCGACTCCGACTCTGACTCCGGACCAGTGCACTGCCATAAGCATAAACGTATCACTTGCAGGCACGGGGATTGACGTAACTCTTCCGGACTGCTTTGGTAGCTATTTTAGACTCTGCAACATTTGTTGGAGTCCGCTAAAATTTTCAGCATCTTATGGAGGGAGAGGAGAGAGAGATAGAGAGAGAGAGAGAGAGAGAGAGAGAGAGAGAGAGAGAGAGAGAGGGAGAGAGAGAGAGGGAGGGAGGGAGGGAGGGAGAGAGAGAGAGAGAGAGAGAGAGAGAGAGAGAGAGAGAGAGAGAAAGAGAGAGAGAGAAGAGAGAGAGAGAGAGAGATCATTAAACGAATAAAATTCACACCATACAGCCTTGTATGAGCTCAACTCTCATCTTGAGCTGAACAGTGAACAGTGAGCACTCAGGAACTGAAATATTAATATGCCGCTAGCTGTTCATACCCATAATCTCAGTGACCTTCCGCACAAATACGCATACTCCGTGTTTGGTATACGATTACCAGTATAACGCCTTTTGGGGCGACTAACGGAGCGAGCGAGAGGGTGAGCCTTGCACGTGCGAAATTTCGAGGGGGTACCTCCAGCTGACTTGTGCACGGCACCCTACTAACCGGTCTCTAGCGATGTGCCAAATTTGAGCACAATCGGCCCAGCCGTTCTCGAGATCTGGAAGCGGCACCCTGCACGTGCGCACGTGCAAAATGGGTCCCAACTGACTTTTGCACGGCACCCTACTAACCGGTCCCTAGCCATGTACCAAATGTGAGCGCCATCGGTCCAGCCGTTCTCGAGATCTGGAATCGACCCCTGCACGTGCGCACGTGCAGCAGCACCCCAACTCCGGCACATGGATATGCATTGCCTAGTGGGTGCCTACCTGCATGCCAACTTTCAGCGCAATCGGCCAAGTAGTTACCGAGATATTGCAACAATCACAAAAGTGACACCTCTTCGTTTTGCACGTGGCACGTGCATAAGGGGTCACCCACATGCATCAGAATAGTCCAATACTTGGTAGAAGGAATGAAGCTACCCTACAAAAATTACCGCATGTAAATCGGTCAAGTGGTTGCTGAGATATAAGCGTCGCAGAATCGTGACCACGGCCGGCCGGCCGGCCGGCCGCTCATACTCAGAAATTTCCGTTATTCTACGTAAGACTCCACTCGCTTCGCTCGCTCCGTAATCAATCCTGTAACTGGAAGTAGGCGCTACGAAC
Source organism: Amphibalanus amphitrite (assembly GCF_019059575.1). Taxonomy (NCBI): domain Eukaryota; kingdom Metazoa; phylum Arthropoda; class Thecostraca; order Balanomorpha; family Balanidae; genus Amphibalanus; species Amphibalanus amphitrite. The sequence goes on along the minus strand of NW_024882502.1, from coordinate 195,523 downwards.
AATTGCTTGGCCAGTCGATCGTAAAATGAAAATATTTGCCTATAACTTTTATGTATAGGAAGTAAGGAGTAGGTATAATGTGTTAGTTATTTTGTGATGTTTTTTATGTAGCAGCCATTTGCCTTCTAGTGTTTTTTTTTCCATGATAATGGTTATACTTCTAATAAGATGGAATAGTAATCTTTGGCACATAACTAAAGGAAGACAAAAACACCCAAGTGTAGGATTTGCTTTGGCTTCCTTTAGTTATGAGCAAAAGGTTACCATTCCATCTTACTTCCATTGGCTTTCGTTTAAATATTATTGTGTTTCAATCTCAACAAGGGTGGTGAGAATGGGAGTTTTTTTACTTTTTATCTCGCATAAATAAATACGAAACAAATTACTTTATCCTAAGTTACTGAATCAATCGATCAGATTTAAACCCATAGTTACATTGTAATATGAGATTTTCGACAAACTACTGCGTAGACATTGTTCTGTGTTGTTATTCACATTGTTATTTCAGTTTTATTACATTTATTCTGCTCCGTTCCATGATCGTAAATTATTGTTCATTTGTTCAATATATGTCATGTTCTGATAACAATGCAAGTAGTCGCGCTCAGCCTTTAGATTGGCTTCGTCTGTCTTTTCGTCGAGAATAAAACGGTTCCAAGGGTGATCCGGCCACCGAGGGATCGGCCGGGCCGGTCAAGTTCTCCACTCGTGCTCGCAGACGGCCCGTGCCCCCGGGCGACAGGCGCCGCAGCGGGGTGGAAAGAGTAAGGGAGAGCGGCACCCCACGCGACCTGCCCGGTCACTCTCTCCTGGCTCACTGCCGTCACGTGCTCTGGGGCTCTCAAACCACCGAGCTCCCGACCTTTAGTTCGCCGGGCCGCCGCAGCCCATGCTGCGGTACTTTCAAGACAGACTGTACAGTGCCGAGGAGAGGCGCAGCTCCGAGTGGATGTAGCTCACCGATGATATTCCCAAAACAACCAAAACGCACTGGGAGCCCTAGAACCACGGGTTCTCGCAAAATCGGACAGGAACAGGAAGTGTTATCCGTGTTATTATTCTGTAATCAAAAATCGTGACGTGCCTCAACTTGTTTGCCAAGGTTCTAGCATTTGTTGTGATGCTTACTTGCAATCACGCAACTTCTCGAGGTGGTGGCGAGGGCGCCACAACTCTGAAACTTTGGAAAAAAGCTGATAATACATACTATATAATAATAATACATACTATATAATAAAAATGCTGATAATACAATATATACGAGCGGAAGCGGCGCGCGCCCAGCGCCAGCTCCGAGTCGAGATCCTCCGGCGCTCGTCGCTGAGTTGGTTGGTTCATTCCAACCCTGAACATGTGACGCTCCCGACAGGACCGGACGCAGCTGGCGACGAGCGGAGTGCTGAACGCGGCGACGACCCTGAGGAGGCCGCCGAGGAGGCATCCAAGCGCCCAGCTGGCGGGCGGGACGGCGGCTCAGCGGCCGATGCAGAGACCTCGGCACCCTCGTCCTGCGACACGGACCTGCCGCCGTCGGGCGGCCATCCGGCTGCTGACCGGCAGGCTACAGCAACTTCGGTCCAAGGGGCAGAGGGTAGAGTGCGGCATACCGGGGAGGTGTCAACCCGGCTCGGCGTCGTCCCGACCAGAAGATCCACCCGGGAAAGGAAACCGAATAGGAGACTGAAGAGTGCGAGTGAATATTGGATAAGGCATGCTCTGGTGTTGCCCTTGGTGTTGGCTCTTGTGGTGCTTGGTGCTGGGCGAGCCTTTTTTGTAGATGTAGTGTTTGGCAGTACTTTAGGCGTTGCGTTTCTGGCGTGGTTAAGACTTTCCTGGAGTGTTTAAGTTCTCGAGTGGCGTCTGCGAGCTGATGTCTGGTGTTTTGGGGACTCGTCGGGGCAGTCGCTGTCTGGCATTGGATTGAAGCTGTCGTCTGCAAGAATATATAGCCGAAACGGAATACTGTTGTGAAGGACCTGTGGAAGCAAGTGGGAGGACACAACAACAGCGGTAATATTGTCGATTGTCAGTAACTCAGGTTAAAGATAGTGAATAGATGGTGCTGAAGTGCTGGCAAAATGCTGTACTGCTTTGTACCCAAGTGCAATCATTCCAGTAAAAATCAGAAAAATTCGTGCTCATTTTTTTTTCGATTTCCTACTGTTTAGGTGCTGCGGAGGCAATGGCCGTGCGGCATGCCCATCCCAACCAATAAGGTTTCTACGATGGCTTCCGTCAGGTGCAGCTGTGATGTCGAAACACGATAGCTTTGTATAGTCATCTTCTATCATGACACCAGGGACCGGCCCATGAGGGCAGCGTCCGAGACATTTTCGACACAACCCGGAACACGAACGTAATAATTCGTGGAAAAATAGAAAAACAAGCACAAGTATCCTGCAAAATGGAACAGGGTGAATCTCTTTCGCCAAAGTATTGTACGCGATTCCTGCCAAAGCTGCCAGAGATGTACCCTGATCACCTTCTAAAGAACCTGGAGGCTGTAACAGTGACTCAGAGTCAGTCAACAGTATGGAAAAGTCACAGGCATGATCGGCTGACTACCTCAGTGTTTGGTGAGGTGGTCTTCAATGTGCGAGGTTGTCGAACAAGTAGATCACTTGTGGACAAGGTGAGCTGCCCTTCAAAGGCGCTACGTAGAGGTCGCGCAGTGTGCAGTGAGGTATCAAACATGAAGGAAGATGCAACAGTGAAAACAGCTCCGGAGACCCTTCAACCCCTGCACACAGGTCTGAAGGTGAAAAAGTCAGGGTTGTGGATATATAGCAAAGCTTGTTTGTTTGTTTGTTTATTGGGGCTTTAGGGCGCGTCGACAGCAAAGGTCATTTTGCGCCCATAACGTCGCACTAGTAAGACAAGTGTTTCAAAAGAAGAGACCTTCTCGATACCAAGACTAGAAGGTAAAAGACTTGATAAAAACGACAAGGTATGATAGAACAACGCAAGAGCGTCGTAACAGTCAACTGACTAGACAAGTAGACTAGAGAGGATTTGGGTCAGGTCGAGTAAATCACTTGGAAGTTGACCGAACGGATAAAGGAGAAAATATTGCCGGATAAAACCCAGGGTGACTCATCACCCAGTAGGTGGCGGATAGTGGTACCAGGAGCAATGTAGCCAAGGTTGCGTGTCCGGTTCCGTTCAAAGAGTGGGCAAGATAAAAGAACGTGAGCGACGGTTAGAGGCACGGAACATGTGTTGCACAAAGGCTGCTCACCTCCTGAAAGGAGATAGCTGTGCGTCGCGTATGTGTGGCCAATACGGAGTCTGCACAGGACCACTTCCTGGAAACGATTGCCTTGCAGGCAAGACTGCCAAGGCTCTAGAGTTGGTTTCAACTCTCTCAACTTGTTCATTACACACAAATCCCACTCTGCCTGCCACTTTGAAAGCATGAAGGGTCGCACCAGCAGATAAAAATCCCGGGCAGGCAAAGGCAAGCGCCGAGTGCAGGGTGCTGCGGCGGCGCGTCTGGCGGCAGCATCAGCAAGCTCATTGCCTTCAATGCCGACGTGACTGGGAATCCAGCAGAAACGGACTGATTTTCCAGATTGCTCCACCGACGTAAGCCGAGTTAAAATGTCCCGCACGATGGGGTGGTCAACCGAGTTAAAAGTACGTAAGGCCAATAAGCTGCTAAGAGAATCAGATAAAATCAAGTAAAAGGGACTGCCAGAAACCTCGATGAAACACAAAGCCTTCTCTATAGCGACTAGCTCTGAAGAAAACACCGAGGCGGAAGGTGGCAGAGAAAACGAGCGGGTGTCACGACCAGCGACAAAAGAGCAGCCCGCTCCCTCGGTTGTCTTCGAGCCGTCTGTATAAACCGTGATAAAACCATCATAAGCGGCAATGTGCTCTAGGGCTCTGGCTCGCGCCTCAGCAGGCAACAAGTTGTCCTTCTTAACAGTCGATAGCGAGAGGTCCACTTGCGGATTGGCGTTTTTCCAGGGTGGAGGGGGCGTGTCCCAGGTGCGCCGAACGCCACGCAAGGATATGTTAGCAGATGAAAAAAGACCTCCCATGCGTACTCCAAACGACGGTCGTACCCTCCCGTCAGATCGAGTAGCGTGACGTGAAAAGACGTACGGGTACGTCGGATGCGTTGGGTATTGGCGAAGTTTCAAAGTGTAACGCATCCCCAGCATCTGGCGACGAAGAGCTAGAGGTGGCTCATTCGTTTCAGCCAGAAGGCTGCTCTTTGGAGAAGTGCGGAAAGCCCCGGTGGCAACGCGGAGCGCAGCGTGATGTACTGCGTCCAGGGACTTCTTGCTGGACTCACTGGCGGAATCGTAAACAAAACACGCATAGTCCAGCTTCGATCGGATGATCGACCGGTACAAGAGGAGTAGCGTTTTGCGATCCGCACCGTATGATGTGCGGGCAACACACTTTAAAACGTTCAGGGATTTAAAACATCGTTCCCGAAGCGTTCTAAAATGCTCTCTATACGTCAAACGTCCGTCAAACGTCACACCAAGAAACTTCGCCACCGGCTGCGTGGGGATCGTCTGTCCGTACAGACGGATACCCAATGTAGGGTTGGCGCAGCGGCGGCGACAGAAATGCATGGCAACAGTCTTCCTTGTTGAAAAGCGGAGACCATTGTCGCGGCTCCATCTCTCAAGCCGTCTGACTGCAAGCTGCAGTTGTCTGGCCATGTGCCGAGCGCTGGAAGCAGCGAACCAGATGGCGAAATCGTCAACAAAAAGCGATCTGCCGATAGACACCGGAAGATCATCAGCGATATCGTTAATCGCCACTGCGAATAACGCCACGCTGAGCACCCCTCCCTGAGGGACTCCATTCTCTTGGATAAAACTGCTAGATAACTGGTTACCGACTCGGACTTTAAACCGACGACCCGATAAAAAGTTCTCGATAAAGAGGCCCATCCGGCCGCGTATGCCGTACTTATATACTTTGGAAAGTATGCTGTGTCGTAAGACTGTATCATAGGCCGCCTCAATATCAAAGAACAGTGCTCCAAGGTGCTTCTTTTCAGTAAAACAGGTGCGTATCTCGGTGTCAAGGGCTAAAATGTGGTCAACAGGGCTGCGGCGCTTTCTAAAACCGCACTGGGCGTTTGTAAAAACACCATGATGTTCCAGAAACCAGCTAAAACGCACATTGACCATCTTCTCCATCAGCTTTGATAGCGATGATGTGAGAGAGATGGGCCGATAATGGAGAGGGTCATGTCCCGACTTGCCAGCCTTCAAGATAGGAATGATAGTGGCTTCCCGCCAGGTCTCAGGGAAAGTGCCAGTCTCCCAAAGCGAATTGAAGGTTGCTAGCAGCGCCTCGAGGGCAACTGCTGGGAGATGACGGAGCATGTCGTTGTGGACAGCATCCGGACCTTCTGAGACGCTGCGCAACGAGCTGATGGCAGACGTGAGCTCAGCCATAGAGAAATGCTCGTTGTACACCAAATTTTCAGCTGTGCTGAAGTCCACGGCGGCTGGTGCAGGTCGTGAGGACGGCTCTCCTCGGCAGCGCTGATAGAGTGCACGACCTATCGTCTCTGCGACGTCTGAAGGGTGAGATATGTCCGTGTTGTTCACTCTTAAAACCGGAAGCGGAACAGAGCTGAACCGGCCTTCAATGCGCTTCATGCGTGCCCATATTTGGGTCGTAGGAGTAAAACGGTTTAAGGAACTTACATACGTGCGCCATGAAACAGCCTTTGCCTCCTTTAAAACGCGTCGGGCAAAAGCCCGCGCTCTCTTAAAAGCGATGAGGTTCTCAGTAGTACTACTCCGGTCAAACTTTCTAAAAGCGCGTTTCCTGGCACGAATCGCATCTCCGCATTCCTTAGTCCACCACGGGACCGGAGGACGACGAGGCTGACTCGACGTCTTGGGAATGCACCCGTTTGCGGAGTCATTGAGTAAACATGTAAAATCCTCTGTAGACATCACAGAGGCGTCGGCTCTGGCTAAAACAGAGGCCTCTACAGCGGCCTGGAATTCGTCCCAGTCGGCTTTCCGAACATTCCACCTAGGTGGACGGTTGCCCGACACTGGGGACTCCTGGTGCTCCAGCCACACTGGGAAGTGGTCGCTCCCGAGTGGGTCGTCATGGACGGACCAGGTAAAAAGCTGAGCTAGCCGCGGACTGACTAAGCTCAGGTCCAGAGCCGATGTTTGACCGGAGGGTGTTAGCAAAGCACAAAAGTTAGCAAAGCACAAAGAGGGTGTTAGGATATATAGCAAAGCACTATACTTGGCAGCTACCCCAGATAGCATCTTGTCATGTGACTGCTGTGGGGAGACTCTGTTGGAGGTGAAGTGCCCCTTCAGTGTAAGAAACGGTGTTCCCCAAGAAGCGTCCTTCTTGGACGAAAACCTCATGCTGAAGGATGACCACAAGTACATGTATCAGCCACAGGGGCGAATGATGGTGACAGTAATACAGCATGTATACTTCTGCGTCTATGTCCCAGGTCAGGTGCCGCGTGTACTGTGCATCCAGCGGGATGAATTACATAATTTAGTCATTCGTACAAACATTGGCACAGTCTAATAGTATATACCGATGAAGCAGTGGGTCATGTCCAAATTCACACATTGCAGTTTCTTCTCCATCTCGAGAATTTTAGGTCATAGGAGGTTGATCTTTGGTTAGCCAGCCTCCTTTAGAGGTTTCAGTTGGCCATCCAGCTCCCGCTGAGCTACCGCGCACGACACCGCCCACAACGTGCGGCGGTGTGGCATCCAAAAAATTCTCGCCCGCCGCGACTTGGAAAAGGTCCGCAAGGCCGTTCAAGGAAGCCGTCACCGCTGAAAGGGAAGCCCCCGCCTCTGAAAGAGGGCAACGCGGGCGGCAAACCGGCTAGCCCAGCTCGCCAAAAGGTTGTGTAAATCACTTGGGAGTTGGTCGAACGGATAAAAGAAAAGATATCCTAGCCGCCACCTCCAGCGATGATATGCTGTCCTTTTCTATTTCAGTTCGCAAGTTGACGAAGTCCTCAAGCACTGGGTAGCGAGTATGCATGTTGAAGCACATCTCATCAAGTGTGCAACAAACGCACTTTTGAGACATGACGTGGTCGTCGACGGTCAAGGACCGACCAGTGAGAACAGCATCCAAGACGACACAACCTTGAACACGAATTTAATCATTCGCGAAAAAAAAATAGAAAATCAAGTAGAAGTGTTCTGAAAAAGAGCACAAATTTACGAGTGAGTATCCGCGACGGACGGCGTCCACAACGTCGGAGTGCCCGCGGTGGGCGCGGCCAAGGCAGAAGAATCAAGTGCTCAACTTGCGTGAAAACGAAATGGACATACATGGGCCATGATTTGGCCGTTCTCCGGCGATACTACCACCTCCAAGAAACGTCACCAATCCTGAAGAAGGCCATGGGCTGGCCGGCGTAACTGCTTCGCCAGAAGGTGAACATCCTTGTCCATAAGCAAACATCCATCATTATCCCGTTATCCATATTCCTTTGTTTGTTGTGTTGAAAAAAAAAAACTTGTGTTGTCTGTGTGCTGTGGGGTGTTGAGGTGGGGTCACCGCCGTTATCATTCCCAGCAGGGCTCGCGAAACTGTCTTGACTGAGCTTTACGCAGCGCATCCCGGCATCCGGATCATGAAGGTGTGACACACCGTACTTAAACCCGCGAGTTGGTGGGGGGGGGGGGGGGGGGGGCGCTAAACGCCCCCTTCGAACGAGATGATGAAGGGGTTGTACCACAGATCAGAGGAGCAGTGCAACTTTCACCTTGGAAGGGAAATAGAGCGAAACATGGAACAAGTGGAGCAGGACGACCAGTTCGTAAGAAACTCTTGCTATTCCTCTACTACCTTGGGAGCATCATCAGCTTCCGGGAGGTAGCCGCCCTGTTTGGGGTATCTTTGTCAACAGCGTGGAACTATGTAAATCAAGAAGTGAAAGTTGGAAAACCGAAGTCGGCCGCCGCCTGCGTAAACTGCAGGCCCGATTTCACCCGGACCGACCGACCGGGAGCGCAGAGATGGCGAGGTGAGTCTCCTAGGTTTCCCTGGGTATTTTTGTTGCTGTTGTTGTTGTTTTTCATGTTTCACTGCAGCGCTTCTCCCACGACTGTTAATTGTTTGTTGCCTAGTGACGTCAATCCTAGCTTACTCGTTTCTCTGGTCGACCGCTCCTAACACCGTTGCATTTCTTTTCTTCCCAGGGTCGTTAATACGTGTGTCCGTGTCCTACGTGACCACGGTGCACGTTACCTGAACTGGGCTCGGAACGGTGATATTCTCACCCCCTTTCTACTTCTGCGAGCGGCAATAAAACTCCCGTCCCCCTTTGTGGAGCTAGCGGAGGAGGCTAGAAACGCCTTCATGGGCCTCCTCCAAGGGATGACCCGCTCGCTTCAGCGGGAGCGCCGGTCGTCCGCCAGAAAAATCTACGAGATGGAGAAACAGCTGCGGGCGGCCGGCGAGCGGGAGGCCATGTTGGAGGCCCGCCTAGCCGAGGAGGCGGCGGCGCTGTCCGCCGTGACGCGGCAGCTGGAGGTTGCCGAGGCCCTCTCGGCCTCCAGGGAGGCCGAGTTGGCGACACTACGTCGCCGGTTAGAGGAGGCCTCCTTGGCGACTGCCGCCGCCGAGGGGACGGCCGCCGAGCTGCGGGTACGGCTCCGACGGTGGCCGGACTTGAATCCGGCCCGTGTGCGGCGCGCTCTGGCCTTGGCCATGGACGGCAAGCCAGGGCGGAAGCTACGCCACGATTTAAGAGTCATGTCCCAGCGTTTTGCCGCCGTCGCAGAATAAAAAAAAAAACATGTCGGGTGAAACGCAGGAGTTTCGTCTGCTCGTTTGGGAGGGTGGTTTCAGTGAACTGATCTCACGAACGATCCGCAACGTAGTGTACCACGAGGTCCTGCGTTAGAGGAGCACTGCCAGTCCGAGTCTGCCGCCGGTGAACACCGTCCGCTCGACCTTTTTATATCGTCTTTATTTGATGCTTTTAATGTCTGTATGATATACGAGTCTTATATAATAACTTGTTCAATCACGAATCATAAAGGCACGAATAGCACTTCGAATAGCACAAACAAAATATAAAATATGCTGTAACAAGGAAGGATGATGGCAAGCGCGTATTGTTGTAAAATGCACATCTTAGTGTAGCATGAGTGTAGCACACATGTATGTCAGACACCCGCCGCTCGTCTGTGGAGTATGGATCGATTCCTCCATCCGCACTTTGAAAAACGGTTCTGTAGTGTATTGTTGTCCGCGCGTCTTTTCGTTAACCTGCGTATCAGTGGCCATTCTTATAAAGAAAAGAACGGAGGGACGCTCCGTCATTTCTGAGATTAGACGGAATTTGGTTATCATAAAAGGACGAAGACGAAAGACGGAACCCGTTAAAAGAACGAAGCCAGATTGACGCTACCCCCACCCAAAAGGACGCGTTTCCGTATCATAAAGAGACAAAGACGCCTCTGGTGACGTAAGACTTTGCGTTGTTCGTGAAAAATAACGCATCAGAAATAGCGCTGCTCTTCAGCAGCGCTTTTTTACGGCATTGATACGATATTTAGCTGGTTACGAGAGCAACTTGTGCGAAATGTGTTTCAGGCTGCATGCTAATCGATATGTGAACTGTATGACATTGGTCGGGAGTTAGTTCACATGAAAATTAGTCAATTTGACATGCAGACCAAGTACCTATAGACCGCCACCTTATCGTTCTGCAGCTATCGTTGGTTATCGGGCATACACATTAACAGGCAGGATTGGACACCTTGAGATGCAATATCCAGTAAGTGGTAGGTGTTTACTGTTTGCAACTGCCTCCCAGTAGCTCCACCCTCACCTGGCCTGTGTCCTGTGTCCTCTGGCGCCTCGACTGGTATCACGGTTGGAGGTCTGAGTCACGTGGCACTACAACTTCTCGTAAGCACTTAAAGTTCTTGTTTGCACGCAGAAAAATTCGTATACACTCCGCCAGGCTCAAGCGCTCTCGCTGGACTGGCCTCGCTGTCCCCACACAGAGAAGATCCACAGTAGAGATGCCACTTTTGAACCCGCGAACCCGCTTTCTGCGGGTTTTCAAAACCCGCAGGGTTTTTGGCGGGTTTGAGAAGCAAAACTTGTCGTGTGGCGGGTATTTGGCGGTCAGACTTAAGAACCTATATTTTTTTTTTTTAGATGCAAAACACAATGCCAAGTGCATTTGCTCAGGTTAGCAATACAATATTCATCAAAACAGCTTTTAAAACAGAACCAAATATAGAAATATATCAAGGAAGCACATTTCAAATGCAAAACTGAAAACAACCAGCAATAGCATCCACAGTCTAGCAATGACCAAACCAAGGTATAAGCAACAAACTACAAAGCATAAATAATTGCTGATGAAAGCATTCCATAAAACATAAAAGAACCTGAAAGCAAACTTATAGGAAGCTGAACTGAAGTCTATGTGCAGTGTGCACTAGATATACATTATGGAAGAACCCAGAATCAGAGCAAATGCCACATGCTACTTTATTTGCGTCTGGTCGGCATAAAAAAGAGCTATCAACTAAACAAAATTTGATGCAAATTCATTGATTACCTATCCTATGTTCTGTTCCACCCTATATTACGAAAATAACTCACCAATTACCCTTACAAAAAATCAAAATATTGACTGGGCGGCCCAAATATAACGCAATACAATACTGGCGCACTTCCGACATTCTGACAAGGATTGGCATTTGACTGCGTCAATTTTGGTCTCTGAGGCAAAGGAAAGCTGTCATTGATGACGCAATAATTTTACAATCAATTTTTCTGTCTTGGTTTTTGCATACCTCAAAATAGCAGTTATACATGTTACATACAAAACCACGTAGCTGGTCGCATTTATTTCTTTTGTCTTTTTACGTGCTTATCATTTGTATGACGAGAGAGCCGGAGAACATTACCAAGACCATGTATGAAATTATTACATTTAATTTAGTATTTACTGTCTCTTTATTTCTTAACCGGTTATTAACCTCTAAATGGTAAAACTTTAGCTGTTGTGTAAAATAACTTTATCAGAATGGCACATGAATATGCATTATGCATCGGTGTTTTCGCAACAAGTTCGCACTAACTACGGCCGCAATAATTTAGTCGCTGTTACATTCTTTGCAATCAGCTGTTGGTGACGCTTCTGACGCATGTTTCCAGAAACGCGTGGTTCATTGGTGGTTAGTTGGTTTTTGCTGGGATTTTGCATGATTTGTTTTATGTGTAGATCGACTGGATACTTATTATTCACCGTGTCACTATTTATTTTTAACTGGAAATCGCATATCTTTTATATCAACATTCATTTTGATAACAATATCATTCCAGAAGCCTAACATTGAGAGGGAGCCAGAGTAAAATTTTGATCCTCAGCCAATGCTGAAGGGTAAGGTGAGAGAAAGATTTTACTGAACTCTTTTCAGAAAGGAATTTCAAATGTATTGATGCATTATTCGTTTTCCACTATCCAGTGTGCACTTCCTGAGGACTTAGCATAGCAATTTCAAGTCCTTACTATTTGTTTGGCTGTCTTTTTCTGCACAGCAATGAAGCAAGTAAGGTTTATATAGCTCTAGCATTGACCCAGCTGTATTTTTTTCTTGCAAAAGCAGGTTTTCAAAATTGCGGGTTTTTTGCGGGTTCGGCTCAGCCAAAATCAGCTTGCGGGTAGTTGTGGTTGGGCAAGGGGTAGCTGCGGGGCGGGGCGGGTAATGAAATTGCAAATTTGTGGCATCTCTAATCCACAGGCCATTTCTTCCCCCGCTCCCCCTCCCCCCTCTTTAGCGTCAGTTCGTCAAAACAACACCTGCGCCCCCCGTCTCTCTCTTTACCTACTCCTTCCCTCTCTCCCTCCCTTTCATCCCGAGCCGCCGCGCGCGTTCGCCGCGCGCCGCGTCGTCCCCTAGAGCGAAAGCGATAAGATGCCTTATCAGTATCCCCTCCTCTTTTATCTCTACCGCCTGTCCCGAGCCGCCACGCTAACTCAGGGTGTCTGCGTTGTTCCCTTACCGCTTATTAGACACCAATCACTGAGTAAGACATAGGCATTACCACATTTATACGCAAAAACAATCTTTGGTGGGTTTCAGCCTAGCAGGAAAGACTACAACATAGTACATACTTCGCCTATCTATATTATCCTTGATCGTAGCCAAGGCTATGTATCGTAGCAGACAACAGCCCCCGGTCCCATAAAAATTCAAATATGATCCCAAATAATTGCAGGTTCTCATTTTATTATACCTATATAGCGATCATACAGTATTTTCGTAGTCTTATTGCATTCTTTGTGACGAAATTTATAAGAAAATATTGCCGGAAATAATTCCTGTTTCATTTACTAAAGCTCTTGATCATTTAGACGAAGAACGCATCCTAGCAAAACAACGAAGGGGGAGGGGTAGAGGGACGGAACCTTTATGATAACCAATAAGGACGGAATCGTTTAATTCATTGAGTTCTTTTTTTTCCTTCCGTCCCTCCGTCCTTTTTCTTTATAAGAATGGCCTCAGTTCGTCTTTTCGACAACCCGCGTGTGTGTCTTTTCGGACGACCCTCGTGTGTGTCTTTTCGGACGACCTGCGTGCGCGCGTCAGCTGTTTCCCGAGCGGAACTATTGTCGGGCTAACATGCGAATGACGTGGCACTCTCTGGCACACTCTGAGTTGGCACGCACTGGCCGGCGTAATGTTATTCGTTATACTTTTCCTTTTCTTGCGTGGTAATTGCAATACAAGTCTTGAGTTAGAAGAGTGATTGTGACTGGGTGAAGCTGAAGCAGGCGAGAAGAGACTCAGACGACACGACATTTTGGCGACAAGGATGAGATGTGGAAGAATTGTGAAACCGCCCAACCGGTTTGGTTTCTAGTGGTTTGGCTTAAAAGGAAGGGGCAGATGTAGTGTATTGTTGTCCGCGCGTCTTTTCGTTAACCTGCGTATCAGTTCGTCTTTTCGACAACCCGCGTGTGTGTCTTTTCGGACGACCCTCGTGTGTGTCTTTTCGGACGACCCTCGTGTGTGTCTTTTCGGACGACCTGCGTGCGCGCGTCAGCTGTTTCCCGAGCGGAACTATTGTCGGGCTAACATGCAAATGACGTGGCACTCTCTGGCACACTCTGAGTTGGCACGCACTGGCCGGCGTTATGTTATTCGTTATACTTTCCTTTTCTTGCGTGGTAATTGCAATACAAGTCTTGAGTTAGAAGAGTGATTGTGACTGGGTGAAGCTGAAGCAGGCGAGAAGAGACTCAGACGACACGACAGGTTCCTTCTTTAGCATACAGTCAGTTCTCGAAAAAGTTATTCCAGAAACCCTCAAGGATGAAAAAATCCGAGTCAAATTCTCCGCAGACGGTGCAAACGTCGGCAAATATCGCACGTTCACAAATTTCACTGTCACGTTTATTGACGAGCCGAGTGCGGAAAAGCGCGGTCCACATCTCCTCGCCGTCCTGGAGGAGAGCGAGAAATACGAAAATGTTCAAGAGCTACTCAGCTTGTACAATACCGAGATCGATCTGCTGAATTCAGGGACCATTCTTGTGGGCAACAAAAATGTACAAATCCTGTTATGTGCTGACTACAAATTCATACTTATAGCTCTTGGAATGAAGGCTGCCACCTCCTCACATGCGTGTATATATTGTAAATGTCCGAACAACATGTATTATAAAGGTGCCGGCGACAAACGCCAACATGTCAGAAAGCGTGACCCTGGGTGCAAACAGGAGAACCTGCTGCCGTGCATCAAACCTTGGAATATCGTCATTGATGTGATGCATATGTATTTCCGCATCAGTGACCGCCTGTTCCACCTGCTGATCGAGCATGAAGTGCCAGACGACCCAGCATCCCGGGCGGCTCTCCGCACGGCACTGGAGCCGCTGGGCGTGAACGGCCGCCTCGTCACCACTGCCAGCGGCACGCTGGAGTTCAGCTCCTTGCTGTGGGGTGTTGAGGTGGGGTCGCCGCCGTTATCATTCCCAGCAGGGCTCGCGAAACTGTCTTGACTGAGCTTTACGCAGCGCATCCCGGCATCCGGATCATGAAGGTGTGACACACCGTACTTAAACCCGCGAGTTGCTGGGGGGGGGGGGCGTTAAACGCCCCCTTCAAACGAGATGATGAAGGGGTTGTACCACAGATCAGAGGAGCAGTGCAACTTTCACCTTGGAAGGGAAATAGAGCGAACCATGGAACAAGTGGAGCAGGACAATCAGTACGTAAGAAACTCTTGCTATTCCTCTACTACCTTGGGAGCATCATCAGCTTCCGGGAGGTAGCCGCCCTGATTGGGGTATCTTTGTCGACAGCGTGGAACTATGTAAATCAAGAAGTGAAAGTTGGAGAAGTTCTCCACAGTTCTCCACAAGTTCTCCACAAGTTCTCTACGTTGGAGCCCACAGTGTGTTTAATCTTACGTTTGGTAGGGGCGCGCGAGGGATGGGAGTGTACCTGCAGAAAGCGGTGGGCAATGATGATGCCCAAAAGCTGACGGTCAAAGCCATCCGTTTCACCAAGGTGGCGTAGCGTAGGGTGGTGTGCGACTGCCAAAACCTGGCCGTCTTTAACTTAAGTATAGCGTGTTGTGTGCGAATGCCAAAATCTGATTTTATGAAAATGGCGCCGCTTTTTTTAAAAGAACCTTCTTTGATAAATAACGGGTGTCCAAAAAGTAACGTTATCATTTTAAACTGAAGTATCTCAAAAAGAATAAGCAGGAATGTTTTGAAATTCTAGCACGTGTAAGATGCATTCATAAAATTATATAGTAGCATACTTTTGTCATGATTGGTGATGATTGGCTTAGCAGTGGGCTCAGTCTTGGGCTCAGTTTTCCACGGGACGTAGCCATGAGCACTGCATATTCAGCTCCTCCTGGGAATATTGGGACCGCGTGGCCCCCGAGTTCTCGCTCGAAAGTTTGTGTGGGCCGGACGGGCGGCCGCTCTGCGTCCCGGAGCAGATTCTTGGAGTGAGCTTGGACGATGGCGTCGACTTCGGGCGGACCGTGCGGCGTGCCGTACGCAGGCTTCAGCTGCGCCACTATCCTGACCGGACGGGCGGAAACGCCCGCGCGCCCGAACCGCCATGTATAGGTGCGGTTTGTTACCAACAGTGCGAAAAAAAATGGACTATTGAGACATGATGTGGTCTTCGACGGTCAAGGACCGACCCAGGACAGCGTCCAAGACAATATTGAACCCGAATTTAATAGTTCGCAGAAAAATAGAAAATCAAGTGCAAGTGTCCTGAAAAGAGAACAAAAAACATGTTGCCACTTGTAACATATCGTTACAAGAACATATTGTCACTTCATTGGGCTTATTCCACAGAAACGAATTAATTTTTATTCTGCATGCTCCACCGAGAGGACCGGCATGGAGGTGTTTTGGCCTTGCGGGCAACCTTTCATAAAGGTGTGTCGATAGTGTTTTGCCCCAATGACGGGATACGCACGCATGCGCGCTTGCGGCGATAACCTTCAGGAGCAGAGGGAGGAGCGAGATACAGCCAGGGGCCTTCAGACCGAGGCAGGGACGACTGTGTTGAAGACCAATGTCACCCGGGCTTTTCTCCAAATCGAGAGACAGGTTTGTATTGAGTATCAGTGCATTAAAAGAATTTCACCTACCCACTTTTTAGATGTTAAACTTTAATGCGGCGCCACCCTTTACCAACATAGCATCGGGTCGCCCGCTCAATGCTCCAGTTGATTGCCGCCACGGCACAGGTGCCATTATAGCCAGCTCCGTCTCCGGAGCAATGATATGCTGTCTTATTTTCCATTTCAGTACGCACGTTGACGAAGTCCTCGCTCTCCGGGTAGCGAGACGCCGAGACAAAGTGAGCCACTTCTTTGAGTGGTGGCTCGCTGCTTCTTTCAATTTCTCTGTTGCAGCTTGCAAACATAAACTTATAGATCTCTGGGTTCCCTTTTCGGTGGCCAGCGTCACGACGTCCGCCGTGGACAGGCTGCCGACCATACGGGAGCTGAGCATCCGCTGCCAAAATTGCAGCACAGATGTCGTGCGGCAGCCGACCACCGAGGCAACGCCTAGCTCTTCTATGAATCTCAATCTGACACGCTCCACCGCTGAACCCAAGGCCACGCCGCTGACTGCATGGCTGCTATACAACCAGGAGAGTGTCGCTGCCGGCCCCGAGTGTCGGCGCCTCCTATACGTCGACTTGTTTACGCCACATGCGTTGACTTTCCACGCCAGTGCCGATGGGGCAAGGATCGCCGACGCTAGGTCCGGCAGCAGAGCCGTCAGGCGGCGCCCATAATCGGCCGCGTGGTGAGCATTTCGCCACGGCAGGGGGACGTTTTCTACCTGCGCATGCTCCTTCACCACGTGCCAGGAGCAACCAGCTTCGCCAGGCTGCGCACAGTGGAGGGCGTATGTCGGGAATAAAATCCCGACATACGCCCTGGATTTTATTTGACTTTCCGACCCGCCGCAAATAGCGGTGGGCACGTCATAGTCAGCTGATCGTACCCTTTTGACAGTGACGGCGCTGATCAGGAGTGGTGCAAATACCAGGAAATATACAATCAAAAACTGTGGGAAAGGAGACAGCAGACGGCCTGCAGGAAGCGGTGGACATGGTCCGCAGACGAACTGGCAACGGCCGACACGCTTGTGGAGATGGGAGTGCCGACCAGGGTGTTGGCGGTGCGGGCTTTCTTGGCCCGCCATCCGGGGGCCCGGATCCTGAAGAGAGAAAAATGTATCGTGCTAAAGATGCTTGACCTCCAGAAATAAAAGGGTAAAGGTCGCCTAACTGTGTGCTATTCTCGCAATGTATTAATTGGGAAAGCCCAATCCTGCTGAGGTCGTGTGATGCATGAGTTATGGCGAATTTTAAAGTTAAGGTAACATTCTGGTGGTGGTTACTGAGCGTATGTATGTGCGTTTTGTTTCAGACCGAGTGGTCGACGGTCCTCCACAACTTCATGAACGTGGTCCAGGCCGCCATGGCAACAAACGAGACCCCGGTCGCCGACTACGTAACGAAGAAGAGCGCCAAGAAGCAGGCGAAAGCCAATGACATTAAAGACGAGTATCGGCGGAGGAAAGGCGTGGCGGAGCAGTCGAAACGCCTGCTGCTTCAGATCTTCAAGAAAGTCAAACTGACAAGTTCCGATTCCATTCGGTAATATGAAAAACAAATGTTAAATTAGAATTGCAGTTCCCATAAAGAACAGGCTAATGAAATGCGTTTTCCCGTTTTATTTCCACGCAGACTTTCATTTACTTTGAATTTGTATTATCTGTTTCATTTGTTTGATAAATGATAGTTGGAATATGACTGCATCGCACAGCTGATTGCAATTTTATAGACGCAAAGTTGTGCTTACGTCATACGATGCTAATAACATGTGTTTATGGTTGTGTTCTTTTTGCAGCGCCCGCCAGATTCTATTCGTCCATCTGGTGTTATTCGCCAGTCACTGGACCGGCGTGCGGACCGGCCTGAAAGTGGAGGAGTGGAAGCGACGCCGCGACTCCGCTCGCTCCACGACGGTGTTGCACCATGGCGGGAAGGTTCTGCGCATCATGGGAACGACGACAGTGGTCTTGACGCCGGATCAGGCGTCCCTGGTGAGCCTCTTCTACCAGCATGCCCGCTCGCTCCTGCCAACGGCCGCAAACAGTGACCTCCTCCCCCCCCCCCGGGCTGCAGCCCCATAACCTCCCATAAGCGTCTGACACACTGATCAGGAGTGGTGCAAATACCAGATAATCTACCATCACAAACTGTGGGATAGGAGACAGCAGACTGCCTGCAGGAAACGGTGGACAAGGTCCGCAGACGAACTGGCAACGGCCGACACGCTTGTGGAGATGGGAGTGCCGACCAGGGTGTTGGCGGTGCGGGCTTTCTTGGCCCGCCATCCGAGCGCCCGGATCATCAAAAGAGAAAAATGTATCGTGCTGAAGATGATAGACCTCCAGAAATAAAAGGGTAAAGGTCGCCTAACTGTGTAACAGTGCGGCTGTGCGGCATAGACGGTGCGCGTGTGCCGTATAAGCAGTTGGGCAGCAGAGCGGTGATCATCAGTCTCGGAGGACGACATTCGGTGGGATGTGTGTCGTCTCATCCTTAACCCGCGCCCCGTAGGGCTACCGGCGGACCCTACCACCCGTAGGGGGGCCGTTTCGGCCCCCCCCCCCCTAAGATCTCGGAAAGTTACCGGCCGATTTTCAAAATTCAAACGGCGTTCGATAGCCCCACCCGGTAACTACCTTGTGACCAAATTTCATTGACCTAGGTCAAACCGATGACGTCACAGGTCAGGTCAAAGGTCAGATTTTCACCGTTCACAGGCAATTCAAGAAATGTGCTGTGAAAGCGAGTAAATTGGTAATTTATTGAAAACCATCGATGGTACATTGTTCGTCAAACACATACTTTGCTATCTGAGGTCACTGATACCAGGTCAGGTCACAGCGAGGTCAGGTCACCGGGGGTCACAATATGAATGTGTCGTGTGATACATGTTTTATGGTCCATTTTACATGACAAATGCCATTATGTGGGTTAGGCAGCCTTTGGGGCCAGCCTAGGTCACGTTTTTGTGAAGGTCAGGTCAAGGTCAGGTCAAATTAGGTCAAATTTCAAAGTTGATATTTTTGCATAAAATGGGTATCGATTCGATGCAGCTCGTCACGGGGAGTCTAATGGTGGTCTTCGTTTTGCTCTACGAGTTCTAGAATTGCCAACAATTGAGTTTGAAAATTTGACGTCATCATTTTTGAACAGTTTTTTCGCTATAACTTGGCCAAAAAACGAGGTATCGATCTGAAATTTGGTATGTAGATAGAAGACGGTAGGCACTATGACATATATTCCGGTTTTTCGAAACTCAAAAAACTTTTTGAATTTTTTGGCGAATATATCAAAAAAAAGCTTTTTTGATTTTTGGGGGTCAAAACTCAGAAATTTCAAAAATTTGAGATAGCAGTTTTGTAGCCCTGTCAATTCTACACCTTTTATGTCTTGATCATTTTTCTATATCTTCAAAGCTGTAGTCCTCACAGGTCTTCTCGCGAAGGTCTTTTTTTGGTCGAAAATGACAGAACATGACGTCACTCTGACGTCATTTGTGGCCAACCTATCATAGCGTCTGGAAAAATTTTTGGTCACAATGTGTAAAATTGATGCCCGGAGGGGTCCTGAAAGTTTCGTGGCGATATCTCCAGCCGTTTAGGAGATATCGACCGAAAAGGACAGGGGGGGCCGTTTCGGCCCCCCCCCTACGGGGCGCGGGTTAATCGTCTCATCCTGAATCATCGTGTGTCGTCTCATCAGATCCCCGCTTGGCACTGGCTCAGCCGTTGTGCAGTAAGAGCTCACCGGACAACAGCGAGCGTTAGCACATTTCTACTGCAGTTCGGCGTCGTTTGTGTTGAACGTCTGATAAAGGTAAGCCACGCTTCTTGAAATTGTACTATACCTTTTTGGGCATTTACATTCACTGCACATGTTTCGATAAAACCTTTGTGTTCTGCATATGTGGCTAAATGAAGGCAATCTTACTTGGTCAGTTCACATATGTCACTTTAGGTCACTATGCCCAATCCTACTGAGGTCGTGTGATGCATGAGTCATGGCGAATTTTAAAGTTAAGGTCACGTTCTGGTGGTGGTTACTGAGCGTCTGTATGTGCATTTTGTTTCAGACCGAGTGGTCGACGGTCCTCCACAACTTCATGAACGTGGTCCAGGCCGCCATGGCAACAAACAAGACCCCGGTCACCGACTACGTCACGAAGAAGAGCGCCAAGAAGCAGGCGAAAGCCATTGACATCAAAGACGAGTATCGGCGGAGGAAAGGCGTGGCGGAGAACAGGCTAATGAAATGCGTTTTCCCGTTTTATTTCCACGCAGACTTCCATTTGCTTTGAATTTGTATTATCTGTTTCATTTGTTTGATAAATGAAAGTTGGAATATGACTGCATCGCACAGCTGATTGCAATTTTATAGACGCAAAGTTGTGCTTACGTCATACAATGCTAAGTACATGTGTTCGTATGGTTGTGCTCGTTTTGCAGCGCTCGCCAGATTCTATTTGTCCATCTGGTGTTATTCGCCGGTCACCGGACCGGCGTGTGGACCGGCCTGAAAGTGGAGGAGTGGGGGCGACGTCCCGACTCCGCTCGCTCCACGACGGTGTTGCACCATGGCGGGAAGGTTCTGCGCATCATGGGAACGACGACAGTGGTCTTGACGCCGGACCAGGCGTCACTGGTGAGCCTCCTCTACCAGCATGCCCGCTCGCTCCTGCCAACGGCCGCAAACAGTGACCTCCTCTTCTCCGGGCTGCAGCCCCATAACCTCCCATAAGCGTCTGACACACTGATCAGAAATGGTACCAGTACAGGAAATCTATCAGCGGAGGCTGTGGGAAAGAAGACAGCAGACGGCCTGCAGGAAGCGGTGGACATGGTCCGCAGACGAACTGGCAACGGCCGACACGCTTGTGGAGATGGGAGTGCCGACCAGGGTGTTGGCGGTGCGGGCTTTCTTGGCCCGCCATCCGAGGGCCCGGATCATCAAAAGAGAAAAATGTATCGTGCTTAAGATGATAGACCTCCAGAAATAAAAGGGTAAAGGTCGCCTAACTGTGTAACAGTGCGGTTGTGCGGCATAGACGGCGCGCGTGTGCCGTATAAGCAGTTGGGCTGCAGAGCGGTGATCATCAGTCTCGGAGGACGACATTCGGTGGGGAGGTGTGTCGTCTCATCCTTAATCGTCTCATCCTGAATCATCGTGTGTCGTCTCATCAGATCCCCGCTTGGCACTGGCTCCGCCGTTGTGCAGTACGAGCTCACCGGACAACAGCGAGTGTTAGCACGTTTCTACTGCAGTTCGGCGTTCGGCGTGTTTAACGTCTGATAAAGGTAAGCCACGCTTCTTGAAATTGTACTATACCTCGTTGGGCATTTACACTTACTGCACATGTTTCGATAAAACCTTTGTGTTCTGCATATGTGGCTAAATGAAGGCAATCTTACTTGGTCAGTTCACATATGTCACTTTAGGTCACTACGCCCAATCCTACTGAGGTCGTGTGATGCATGAGTTATGGCGAATATTCAAGTTAAGGTCACGTTCTGGTGGTGGTTACTGAGCGTCTGTATGTGCATTTTGTTTCAGACCGAGTGGTCGACGGTCCTCCACAACTTCATGAACGTGGTCCAGGCCGCCATGGCAACAAACAAGACCCCGGTCACCGACTACGTAACGAAGAAGAGCGCCAAGAAGCAGGCGAAAGCCAATGACATCAAAGACGAGTATCGGCGGAGGAAAGGCGTGGCGGAGCAGTCGAAACGCCTGCTGCTTCAGATCTTCAAGAAAGTCAAACTGACAAGTTCCGATTCCATTCGGTAATATGAAAAACAAATGTTAAATTAGAATTGCAGTTCCCATAAAGAACAGGCTAATGAAATGCGTTTTCCCGTTTTCTTTCCACGCAGACTTTCATTTGCTTTTAATTTGTATTATCTGTTTCATTTGTTTGATAAATGAAAGTTGGAGTATGATTGCATCGCGCAGCTCATTGCATTTTTATAGACGCAAAGTTGTGCTTACGTCATACGATGCTAATAACATGTGTTTATGGTTGTGTTCTTTTTGCGCCCGCCAGATTCTGTTTGTCCATCTGGTGTTTTTCGCCGGTCACCGGACCGGCGTGCGGACCGGCCTGAAAGTGGAGGAGTGGGAGCGACGTCGCGACTCCGCTCGCTCCACGACGGTGTTGCACCATGACGGGAAGGTTCTGCGCATCATGGGAAAGACGACAGTGGTCTTGACGCCGGATCCGGCGTCCCTGGTGAGCCTCTTCTACCAGCAGGCCCGCTCGCTCCAGCCAACGGCCGCAAACAGTGACCTCCTCTTCCCCGGGCTGCAGCCCCATAACCTCCCATAAGCGTCTGACACACTGATCAGAAGTGGTGCCAATACCAGAAAATCTACCATCAAAAACTGTGGGGTAGAAGACAGCAGACGGCCTGCAGGAAGCGAAGGACATGGTCCGCAGACGAACTGGCAACGGCCGACACGCTTGTGGAGATGGGAGTGCCGACCAGGGTGTTGGCGGTGCGGGCTTTCTTGGCCCGCCATCCGAGGGACCGGATCATTAAAAGAGAGAAATGTATCGTGCTAAAGATGATAGACCTCCAGAAATAAAAGGGTAAAGGTCGCCTCTGTGTAACAGTGCGGTTGTGCGGCATAGACGGTGCGCGTGTGCCGTATAAGCAGTTGGGCTGCAGAGCGGTGATCATCAGTCTCGGAGGACGACATTCGGTGGGAGGTGTGTCGTCTCATCCTTAATCGTCTCATCCTGAATCATCGTGTGTCGTCTCATCAGATCCCCGCTTGGCACTGGCTCCGCCCTTGTGCAGTACGAGCTCACCGGACAACAGCGAGTGTTAGCACATTTCTACTGCAGTTCGGCGTCGTTTGTGTTCAACGTCTGATAAAGGTAAGTCACGCTTCTTGAAATCGTACTATACCTTGTTGGGCGTTTACATTTACTGCACATGTTTCGATAAAACCTTTGTGTTCTGCATATGTGCCTAAATGAAGGCAATCTTACTTGGTCAGTTCACATATGTCACTTTAGCTCACTACGCCCAATCCTACTGAGGTCGTGTGATGCATGAGTTATGGCGAATTTTAAAGTTAAGGTCACGTTGTGGTGGTGGTTACTGAGCGTATGTATGTGCGTTTTGTTTCAGACCGAGTGATCGACGGTCCTCCGCAACTTCATGAACGTGGTCCAGGCCGCCATGGCAACAAACGAGACCCCGGTCACCGACTACGTAACGAAGGAGAGTGCCAAGAAGCAGGCGAAAGCCAATGACATCAAAAACGAGTATCGGCGGAGGAAAGGCGTGGCGGAGCAGTCGAAACGCCTACTGCTTCAGATCTTCAAGGAAGTCAAACTGACAAGTTCCGATGCCATTCGGTTATATGAAAAACAAATGTTATATTTCTATATAAAAATGTGTTCGTGGCGATAATACGTGAAACTATTCGGAAATGGAAACTTTGCAAATATGTGTTTTTGGTGGAACGGCGCACATCCCTCAACGTGCCGTCTCGCATACAGCCAACATCCCGGCACCATTGTTTTTTAAGCGTTCACGGCTATCTCTAGCTGAATTTCGCTCATTCAGCCCCTCAACAAACACCGTGTACGCTTTGCGTAAACTATTCGAATTTTTCGATAGCAGTGCTATTTTATGTGGGAGAGTGGGATTATTATGCAGGCGAACGTCCTCTTTGTTAATTCGTTGCAATTTAATGCTCCTTATCATAGAATAGTAAAGAAATGTCATTTTTATATTAAATGCTTTACATAGTGTATTTTTATCCAATAACAATCCTGTCTCATTACTATAGAGATCTGAGATGAACCTGAAACCCTTTTCATTCCAGTATTCAAGGCAAGATGAGTCAAGAGGAAGCGGAACTGACATCCCATGGGGCGACCTGCCCCATATGTGTTTCGATTTACATCGAGCCTGTTACTATGCCCTGTGGGCATACCATATGTATAAACTGCTTCGAATCAACAATGAACATTACTTCACTATCTTGCCCGTACTGCCGGAGTCGGCGGCGGGAAGGTTTGGCGCATCATGGGAACGACGACAGTGGTCTTGACGCCGGATCAGGCGTCCCTGGTGAGCCTCTTCTACCAGCGTGCCCGCTCGCTCCTGCCAACGGCCGCAAACAGTGACCTCCTCTTCCCCGGGCTGCAGCCGCATAACCTCCCATAAACGTCTGACACACTGATCAGGAGTGGTGCAAATACCAGGAAATATACAATCAAAAACTGTGGGAAAGGAGACAGCAGACGGCCTGCAGGAAGCGGTGGACATGGTCCGCAGACGAACTGGCAACGGCCGACACGCTTGTGGAGATGGGAGTGCCGACCAGGGTGTTGGCGGTGCGGGCTTTCTTGGCCCGCCATCCGAGGGCCCGGATCATTAAAAGAGAGAAATGTATCGTGCTAAAGATGCTTGACCTCCAGAAATAAAAGGGTAAAGGTCGCCTAACTGTGTGCTATTCTCGCAATGTATTAATTGGGAAAGAGAAGCCGAAACAGTGACCTCCTCTTCCCCGGGCTGCAGTCCCATAACCTGGGTGGAGTCGAGGGCCTGTTTGAGGGGCTCGACAAAGGGGAACTGACCCTGTTGTGCGGTGGAAACGCATGTCGCCAGTTTGCGGAAGGTCTCATCCGCCAGTCTACCACTGGACCTGACTGCCACGAGTGGGCCAAGGGCGTAGATAGACGCCTTCCTGCGACGGTGGGAGGGCACCAGCACAGTCGGCCTCTCCATCCTGCACGGGGCAGTGCCGGATCGCGGCAGGAGCGCCACCCGCATTGGGGTGCAGCCAACGGCTACAGCTCGCCGCCGCTCCACAACCCTACGGGGCAGAGGGCGCGTGCCGCCTGGCCGGCCGACTAAGGAGGCCAGGACTGTCGAGCACGGCTACAGTGCTGCGACGGCCGCCGGACAGCCGCGCCCCACTGCCTGGCAGAGTGCATCGCCTCGGGCCGCGCCCTCTGCCGATAGGCGCAGGAAGCCGCTGTGTGGCCGAGGCGAGGTCACCTGGGGTCTCGGAGGCTGACTGCTCCAGCCGCGACCGGTGACCGATGACAGGAGTGAGACGGCTGACCGTAGACCGTGTAGACAGACATCGAAAAGCTGACCGAAACATGCTTTGACGAAGTGAGCCTGGCCTCTCGGTGGTGCTGCAGCCAATGTGCAGATCAGGTCATGTGTGCAGGCAAAATGCAGATGATGATGACTAGAGGCCTATGCAGCGCATGGAAGCAGCCGTGCTTCTTCGCATTTGACCAGCCTATGACATCAGTCATCCTGAATAGCGTGGTGGGGCGTCTGCAGGAGCTCGTTAGGGTTGGAGAAGCTCGCAGTCCTCTACAACATACATAAGGGCCGCTGTCCAATGGCCTGGCTACCGAGTCTGTGTGTGGCCGAGGCAAGGCCGGAGCCCGAGGCAGCCCCATCTCCGGAGCTGACTCACGAGGCAGCCCCATCCCCAAAGCTGACTCACGAGGCAGCCCCATCCCGGCACGACCCCGCCGATTACGATACCGTTCTTTGATGTCACTAACCGCTACTTATGTTGACCCTTACGACGGAGAGGGAGAGTGAATGGGGAGACATACCCCTTCCCTTCCCAGTGCGCAGGCGCCGGTCCGCGCCCTGCGGCGCAACCCGGTCCTAATGGCCGGGATTACGGATGGCCAATCCAAGGGGTCGGTCGGGCGAGTCGGGGCGGGGATTGAGCCTCGCCCCGCCCCCTTCGCTAGGTGATAAGTAAGGACTCCTCGGAGTGCCCCAGTCAGAGTCAGTGCGCACAGCCTACTCATCTCTACCAGCCTCATCTTAACCATCGACCATGACAACCATCGCCGAGACGACCCCTACCGAGATCCCGCCGCGGCCGGCGAGCCCGGAGCCGGAGGTCGTAGGCGACTTCAACGTGAAGTTTGTGCGGCGGACGGCGAGGAGTCCGTCCCCGGACTACGAGATACCGGACTGGCGGTACGATCCGGACGTGCCGCCTCCAACTCCATGTTACGACTGCGTTTTGATGGAGGGCTACCTGGCGACCGAGCGGTCGCGCTACCGCACTGCCTAGCTGGCCATGGTGAGTTATCACTTCGGTTTCTCCGTCTAACTCATTTGTGTTCATTGCACATTGCTGAACCGCCCCTAACGTCGTTCCTTGATAGCCGCTGTCGTGCCAAAATATGGGATAACTTTACAGTACACCCCTGAGCAATGCATCGAAATAAAAAAACGCCCTATTTGATCTCTACTTTGACCGCTTACCCGAGCTTACTTAACCTTTCTCGTGAGGTGACACCAGGTTTTCTTTTTTCAGGCTGCCCACCGCGAGAAGGCCCGGGAGGCACTGCACTTCTACGCCGGACGACCGCCCTAATTAGGCGGTTGAAACCACACCTGGCCCACCTGCCGACGCGTGAGCGCTCCGCCGTGCGACGTCTGAGCCGGGCAATTGTCCCCACAGTGATGTGCGTTCTTAATAAACCGTGCATCAGCTCTCTTTCTTTGAATGAGTGGCGTGCGAATAATGATCGGTGATCAATTGCATCGATCAGGTTTTCCGACTATACACCTTTTTGCACTCAAAATAGGCATCTTTTCATTCAATTTCGGCGAATTGCATTCAATTTTAGCGATCTCTCTATTCGAAGCAAATGAGAGATCGCTAAAATTGAATGCAATTCGCCGAAATTGAATGAAAAGATGCCTATTTTGAGTGCAAAAAGGTGTAGTAAGCAAGCCTTCCCATTCTGAGAATTTGAACCAGGCAAACATGAAGGCGATCATGTTCATTGACGACAACACTGGAAGCTGGCTGGCTAGACGGGTTGAGCCGGGGACGGCACATGTCAACGACACCCGATCTCTGCATGTTCGACGTCGCTCCGAACTATCTCCCCGGTCGCTGCAGTCAGCCGGATCCTGACCCGTGCGCGCGTCGGTGCGACGTGGGTCAGCCTGAACTTCGACCAATAAGGCTCTCGACGGCTGGCGTGCCGTCATGGTTACATGTGGCGGAAAGGTGTTGTGACCGCCGCATGAGTGTATGCATATGCATATTCGCCGGCTGTGGCCCGTCGCTGGCGAGGCAGACCGCCGGGACTGGCCGGGCGCGAGCGCGCCGGCCGCCCGGGCCGGGCTGCCTGACCCTTCCGCCGCCGCCTGGGAGGGCCGAGTCCGGCCCCTGTTTTTGACGTCCCCGGCGTGGAATGCATTGTCCACGCTGGCGTCCCCGTCCCAGGTATGCGCGCGGACTGACCAGGTGCGGCTATTTTTGGGACCGCCGCGGTCATGTTTTTCTTCCCTCTAGTTTCCGGATTCTTTCAGCCTCCCCATATGTGCTATTATTCGTGTCCCCATTTCTCGTCACATTCAAACCGCTGTAAACATGTTTCTCGCCTGGCCTCCGCAGCGTGCGGACGTGCCCCTGTCCTCTCTTAGCCGTCGCACCGTTCTTGGACACCGTAATACAGAAATACGCTCTTCAGTGCTGTGTCAGGAAGTGTGACAGGAACAACGAGACACAGTGAGCAGCAGTGAGCGAGCGGAGCTCGAACTCGAGCGTGTGCAGCACGTACGCAACTCTTCATTCCAAAAAAAATTACGCCCCTGATGCCGCCTACATCCCCCCGCCGCCCCCCCCCCGCGGGGACACTTGGTGATCAATCGGATGAAGGGGTAGAAGATGCCTCAGACAATGACGGTAAAATACAGCGCGACGCATATGCTAGCGACCTGGTCCAACTATCCCAGCAGTCAGGCTGGGCACTAATACAAACATGCGCCTAGAATCGCTCTTATAAAGTCGGTAAGGGCTAAATTGAGGGCGTCAGAAATGTGTGTGGAGCGGAGGGCCGGGGAGCATTCATTCTGGCCAGGGTTCATAATGTCCAGGGTACGCTATGCCCAGTGTCAAAATGGCCAGTGCCTTGAATGGGCCAGAGTTCATAATGTCCAGGGATTGCATGGTCCAAATGTGGCCAACTGGCTGCAGATAGGGTATATTCAAAGAGGCCAGAGTTCATAATGTCCAGGGCACGATGTGTCCAGTGTTCAAAATGGCCAGGGTTCATAATGTCCAGGGCACGATGTGTCCAGTATTCGAAATGGCCAGGGTTCATAATGTCCAGGGCACGATGTGTCCAGTGTTCAAAATGGACAGTGCCTTGAATTGGCCAGAGTTCATAATGTCCAGGGATTGCATAGTCACTGAAAGTGACGTCATTATGTAAAAAACACGGAATCAGCTCAATGCAAAGCAGTGCAGTGCCGAAGGCAATGCCTTAGGAGAGATTACAGGCAATAGTAAATCAAATATTTTTAGGTTAAGTGGTTGTGTATCTGGCTTCAGGCCGAAGGCCTGAAGCCTGATGCATAACCACTTAACCTAAAAATATTTGATTTACTATTGCTTGCAATCTATTCATGCGAGAAACTATTTCCTTATCCCTGGTAGGCAAACATCATTACCTTAGGTTAGGTTAGGTTAGGTTAGGTTAGGTTAGGTTAGGTTTGGTTGGGTTGGGTTGACTATGTAATCCCTGGACACTATGAACTCTGGCCCATTCAAGGCACTGGCCATTTTGAACACTGGACACATCGTGCCCTGGACATTATGAACCCTGGCCATTTCGAACACTGGACACATCGTGCCCTGGACATTATGAACCCTGGCCATTTTGAACACTGGACATATCGTGCCCTGGACATTATGAACCCTGGCCTCTTTGAATTTACCCTATCTGCAGCCAGTTGGCCACTTTTGGACCATGTAATCCCTGGACAATGTGAACACTGGCCAATTCAAGGCACTGGCCAATTCGAGCACTGGACACATTGTACCCTGGACATTATGAACCCTGGCCTAAATAATACGCACCCGGAGGGCCGGAGAAGCAGAGTGCCTTGTTAGGCCAGTCCGCCGTATGTTTCCCGCGAAGCCCTGCGGAAGTCCCCGACATACGCCCTGGATTTTATTTGGCTTTCCCAACCGCCGCCAATAGCGGTGGGCACGTCATAGTCAGCTGATCGTACCGTTTTTTTACAGTGACGGCGCTGATCAGGAGTGGTGCAAATACCAGGTAATCTACCATCAAAAACTGTGGGAAAGGAGACAGCAGACGGCCTGCAGGAAGCGGTGGACATGGTCCGCAGACGAACTGGCAACGGCCGACACGCTTGTGGAGATGGGAGTGCCGACCAGGGTGTTGGCGGTGCGGGCTTTCTTGGCCCGCCATCCGAGGGCCCGGATCATTAAAAGAGAGAAATGTATCGTGCTAAAGATGATAGACTTCCAGAAATAAAAGGGTAAAGGTCGCCTAACTGTGTGCTATTCTCGCAATGCATTAATTGGGAAAGAGAAGCCGAAACAGTGACCTCCTCTTCCCCGGGCTGGAGTCCCATAACCTGGGTGGAGTCGAGGGCCTGTTTGAGGGGCTCAACAAAGGGGAACTGACCCTGTTGTGCGGTGGAAACGCATGTCGCCAGTTTGCGGAAGGTCTCATCCGCCGGTCTTCCATCGGACCTGACTGCCACGAGTGGGCCAAGGGCGTAGGTAGACGCCTTCCTGCGACGGTGGGAGGGCACCAGCACGGCCGGCCTCTCCATCCTGCACGGGGCAGTGCCGGGTTGCGGCAGGAGCGCAACCCGCATTGGGGTGCAGCCAACGGCGACAGCTCACCGCCGCTCCACTACCCTGCGGGGCAGAGGGCGCGTGCCGTCTGGCCGGCCGACTAAGGAGGCCAGGACTGCCGAGCAGGGCTACAGTGCTGCGAGGGCCGCCGGACGGCCGCGCCCCACTGCCTGGCAGAGTGCGTCGCCTCGGGTCGCGCCCTCGGCCGATAGGCGCAGTGAGCCGCTGTGTGGCCAAGGCGAGGTCACCCGGGGTCTCGGAGGCTGACTGTTCCAGCCGCGAGCGGTGACCGGTGACAGGAGTGAGACGGCTGACCGTAGACCGTGTAGACAGACATCGAAAAGCTGATCGAAACATGCTTTGACGAAGTGAGCCAGGCCTCTCGGTGGTGCTACAGTCAAGAAGCAGATCAAGTCAGGTGTGCAGGCAAAATGCAGATGATGATGGCTAGAAGCCTATGCAGCGCATGGAAGCAGCCGTGCTTCTTCGCATTTGACCAGCCTATGACATCAGCCATCCTGAACAGCGTGGTGGGGCGTCTGGCATTCTCACAGGCATCAAACTGAGTCCCCCCCCTTTTACTTAGTCATGTGTTGTATTAGGTATTATGTGAGTGTTTGCGTGATTGATGTGCGATTTTAATTATGTCTGATGTCCCAGTAACATTCCCCATTGATTTACTGATTGACGTGAGAAAGTGAAAAGCCCCGTTTTACGCGGACCTTTTTCGAATAAACTGATTCTGATTCTGATTCTGATTCTGCAGGAGCTCGTTTGGGTTGGAGAAGCTCGCAGTCCTCTACAACATACACTAAGACCGCTGTCCAATGGCCTGGCTACCGAGTCTGTGTGTGGCCGAGGCAAGGCCGGAGCCCGAGGCAGCCCCATTTCCGGAGCTGACTCACGAGGCAGCCCCATCCCCGGAGCTGACTCACGAGGCAGCCCCATCCCGGCATGACCCCGCCGGGCATTACGATACCGTTCTTTGATGTCACTAACCGCTCTTTACGTTGACCCTTACGACGGAGAGGGAGAGTGAATGGGGAGACGTGCCCCTTCCCCTCCCAGTGCGCAGGCGCCGGTCTGCGCCCTGCGGCGCAACCCGGTCCTAATGGCCGGGATTACGGATGGCCAATCCAAGGGGTCGGTCGGGCAGGCTTGGGCGGGGATTGAGCCTCGCTCCGCCCCCTTCGCTAGGTGATAAGTAAATACTCCTCGGAGTGCCCCAGTCAGAGTAAGTGCGTACAGCCTCCTCATCTCTACCAGCCTCATCGTAACCATCGACCACGACAACCATCTCCGAGACTTCCCCTACCGAGATCCCGCCGCGGCCGGCGAGCCCGGAGCAGGAGGTCGTAGGCGACTTCAATGTGAAGTTTGTGCGGCGGACGGCGAGGAGTCCGTCCCCGGACTACGAGATACCGGACTGGCGGTATGATCCGGACGTGCCGCCTCCATCTACATGCTACGACTGCGTTTTGATGGAGGGGTACCTGGCGACCGAACGGTCACGCTACCGCGCTGCATATCTGGCCATGGTGAGTGATCTTTTCTGTTTCTCCGTTTAACGCACGTGTCCATTGCACATTGCTGAACCATCCCTAACGTCGTCTTGGTGGCCGCTGCCACTAAAATATCGGATAATTCTATACCCCTGAGCAATGTATAAAAAAACGCCTAAGTTGACCTCTACTTTGACCACCTACCCGGTTTTACTTAACCCTGTTCGTGAGGTGACGCCAAGTTTTCTTTTTTCAGGCTGCCCAGCGCGAGAGGGCACAGGAAGTCAGTGTGATTTTACGTCGGACGGCTGCCCTGCTTAGGCGACTGGGATCACGTTTGACGCACTTGCCGCCGCGAGAGCGCGCCGCCGTACGGCGCCTGAGCCGGATGATTTGTAACAAATAAACCGTGTCCCAGCTTTCTCTCTTTGAATGAGTGGTAAGTGAATAATGGCCGGTGATTCAATTATATCGTTACACTCGGCACACCTGGACATGTACGAGGTGGCATAGTGCCTTCGCTACGCCGCCTCGCAGTGCACGAATTATTGTATGCCGTGCAGTTGCCTCCCATATACTCGTATAATATAGGTACAAACGCACTGTGTCGCATATATCTTGACATGTACTTTGCATATTTCATAATGACTTACTTTGGCGGGATGTCAGCTCCTATGCTCAGCAGAACTGCGGAGGAATTGTAGCCCTCCCTGAACTACCCCCCCCCCCAGAGGGATTGAAGCCACCAACTCAACCCCCAGGGGTTAGTATGGTCCAACTGTGTTGAGTCCGGCTCGGACTCCGGACGAGCTGGTGGACCGGATATACCCCGATCTGGACCGAAATTGCCGGACCTGGGCTGGCTCGAAGTGCGAGCCATTTTAACCGTGCTAAATTCCGACGCAAAGAAAGTCAATGGCCTGGTCATCGCGCGTGTGTCCAAATCAGAGATGGGGTACACAAGCGTGAACTCCATGGCCGACCCTGACGCGGTGCCACTGGCAAATGAGGTGCTCAACAGCATAGAACTTTCTGGAATACCGGCCCACAAAATTCGCCTTAAGCCCGGTGCTCCCGTCATTTTGATCCGAAACTCGGACGCATCTCGGATTGTCTACAGCATCCTCTGCGTCGTAAAGACGTTGATGCACAGCGTGCTAGAGCACGCTGGTCTGGTGACCACTCTGATGGTGGTCACCAGACCAGAGCGCGGCAATAGTATTTTTGTTCCGCAACTCCCAGTCGAGTCTTCGGCGGACTCTGGCTTGTGTTTCATTCCGGAGGCTGCAGTTTCTCGTGAGCGTGGTCTCCGGGATGACAATCAACCGTAGTCAGGGCCAGATGAAGGAGCGAGTGAAAGTCTGCCTCAAGAGCCCCGTGTTATCTCACGGACAGCTAGCTC
Source organism: Amphibalanus amphitrite (assembly GCF_019059575.1). NCBI lineage: Eukaryota > Metazoa > Arthropoda > Thecostraca > Balanomorpha > Balanidae > Amphibalanus > Amphibalanus amphitrite. Next base: position 163,352 of record NW_024882502.1, on the reverse strand, counting down.
TATGTCGCAATGTCCCGTAGCATTTGCGGCATAGCTGTCAACGGTTCAGCGGGTCAACGACCCGCAACGTCGTGTACCACGAGGTCCTGCGTTAGAGGAACACTGCCAGTGCGAGTCTGCCGCCGGTGAGCACCGTCCGCTCGACCTTTTTATATCGTCTTTATTGGATGTTTTTAATGTTTGTATGATATACGACGTTTTATATAATAACTTGGTCATTCACGACTCATAAAGGCAAGAATAGTACTTTGAATAGCACACACAAAATATAACATATGCTGTAACAAGAAAGGATGATGGCAAGCGCGTATTGTTGTGAAATGCACATCTTAGTGTAGCATGAGTGTAACACACATGTATGTTAGACACCCGCCGCTCGTCTGTGGAGTATGGACGCATCACCCGGAGCGGGGTTGCGCGACAACTCCAATTCGAGCTGGCGCACAACTCTAGCGGACCGCCAACGGCCACCATCGGTGCCCAGCCCGCTCCGTTGGCTGAGGAGAAGCTTGAGCAGCTGGCGCGGAAGCCTGCGGCGCCACGTGATGATAGGACCAATTACAACGCCTTTAATATTGTGCAATGTGCATGATATTCGGTCGGCTGGGCGCCGTCTCAGGGTCTGAAAGGCAGTGGAAAGGGTGCCCCTACCCAGGGCTGATATAAAATAACTGATGGTAGATATTTCGTTGCAATATCCAGGAGACCAAAATCACAAAAAAAACGAAGAAAAAACTATGAGACGTGAATATAAACTATTCTACATTTTTTAGACGCCGAGCTGGGCTCCGGCGTCAGCGAAGCCCAGCCCGTCGTCGGCGGAACCCAACTTCTCATCAACAAAGCCCAGCCCGGCGTCAGCCGCGGAGCGCTGGAAGCGAGGCGGGACGCTCTGGAAGCAAACCTTATGCGAATCCTCGACATTCTCGAAAACCAGGGTAGTGGAAACAGAAGGAGCGGTGTCGCCATACCGACAGGTTGCGAGGGGCGCATTGCAAACCTTGAGAAAACCCAGCTGAAGATGTTGCAGATCTTGCTTGCTGTTTGTTTATTGGGGCTTTAGGGCGCGCCGACTACAAGGTTATTTTGCGCCGAAAACATACTAGTAAAACAAGTGTATCACAAGAGCACCGACAAGATAAAAGAACAAGGCTAGCTAAAGAGCAGGAATGGATAAAATTACACGTGCGTATCGTACAGTCTGTCTTAAAAGTACCGCGCAAAGTGGCGGTGGATCCATCAAGCCTGACCGAGGAAGGGCCTGCTAAATTTGAGTCACCGAAGCAATTGACATCCTCGTCCATTCCCCAGGTCAATTGGTTGGGTGACTTTCAAACTCCAGCAGGCCCCTCCTCGGTCAGGCTTGATGGATCCACCGTCACTTTGCGCGGTACTTTTAAGACAGACTGTACAAGATACCTGAATCGATAAGGGCTAGACTAGAATAAAGGTAAAGAGTAGATGGATTAGTATCAGATCGAGAATATCGCTTGAAATTTGAATGAACGTCAACACATCACCCGCCAAAAACAGCAGCGGGGCCACGCCGGACGAAAAGGAGTACGACCGGCGCGAGGGGACGCTGGTCGTTAAAACTGGGCGCAGAGGCGGCGGAAGGAGAAAAAGGACAGCCTGCAGGACTGAACATCGTACCTAAACACGCTCAGTCTGCTGGGAGGCAGCTGCTTGGCGGACGGGGTAGCCAAAGAGAGAAAGGAGGAGACAATACAATATACGTATACAGGAGACGAGTCGGGATAACGCCTCGCCGTGAAAAAGCTGGCGAGATGTTATTCCCGGGATCATAACGCAATGCCGCTGTGGCCCACTTGACACACGTGTTTATGCATCAAACGATCGTAAATTGATGTCAGAGGTTAATCTTAAGCGCAATTACTACGGGTTTAAGTGAGTCATATGACTAGTCCGAACGTAGTGTTTCGAGGTCGTAGACGTTTGTAAGCCATTCGTTTCAGAGTTCTCCGTTGTGTTGATTCGGCATCGCGAGCGTTTGAGCAGTTCCCTTTATGCGCCGTACGCTTACAGAACGCTGGTCAAGAAGCCAACACCAGTCATGTGCTTTCTTTCGCCACCAATAGGTTACTGTAGCATTTATGTGTGAAGTTACCCTTCGCTTTGTGGGCAACAAAGCTGTTTTAATGGAACTGACGGTCTGGTGCCAGTCGATGCCAAGTCGTGACAAAAACATGACCGAATTAACAGCTTCGTTCTCAAAATTAAAAAACTGTCGTGCTATACTGGACTGCACTGAACTCGGATGAAAGTGCCCGAAGCAACAAACGATAAGGCGAGCACATACAGTGCTGAAATCTTGCAACACACTTAAGGTCATGCGGTGGGGTTGGCACCAAACGGCGTCATTAACATGTGAGCCCAGTTTATGGTGGGCAAGCGTCTGGCCGACACATTGTGCAAACGTCCGGCATCCTTGGTCAGCTGATGGCAGGTGACCTGATCAATGATCATAGCCGACAAATGGCTCCCCGTCAAAGATATTGTGCCGGAGGGGGTCCAGGTGAACACCCCGGCGTACCTGTTTAATCCTCAATTTACCAAATACGAGGCCCTGCACAACCGGGACGTCGCAGAAGCACGCATTCACGTCGAGCGAGCAATTGCGCGCCTAAAAATGTACGGGATTCTCGATTGTGCTCCTGCCCAGTACTGTAATATTATCTAAGTGATTGTTCGATCAGATGACATCCTCAGAACTCTACAGCCCAGGATTATTGCCTCTCACCGACTGAGTAACGTGGCACCGTGTGAGACCCTAAAGCCTGAAATGCTTCAACTTGTGGCAGTCTGTGGTGGTGATGGCCGAATGTGGTTGCGCTTTGTGACGAATCCAAAATACATTGATACGCAATGAAATGGATTGTGCAATGTGCATCAATGTCAAAAAAGATGAAGAGCCTGTGTGAGTCAACATCCTGGCAGTGTCAGAACAGAAGAAGAAGTGAAATGTGCCATGCTGATGCTGCTAGATGACGAGGAAGTACACTTTCAGTTCGACACTGAAGGGCGGGCCGGCGGGTCATCAGGCTCGCGTTGTGTACCTGGGCGACAGCCACGCCAGGCGTGAAGGGCGGGCCGGCGGGTCATCAGGCTCACGTTGTGTACCTGGGCGACAGCAACGCCAGGCGTGAAGGGCGGGCCGGCGGGTCATCAGGCTCACGTTGTGTACCTGGGCGACAGCCACGCCAGGCGTGAAGGGCGGGCCGGCGGGTCATCAGGCTCACGTTGTGTACCTGGGCGACAGCCACGCCAGGCGTGAAGGGCGGGCCGGCGGGTCATCAGGCTCACGTTGTGTACCTGGGCGACAGCCACGCCAGGCGTGAAGGGCGGGCCGGCGGGTCATCAGGCTCACGTTGTGTACCTGGGCGACAGCCACGCCAGGCGTGAAGGGCGGGCCGGCGGGTCATCAGGCTCACGTTGTGTACCTGGGCGACAGCCACGCCAGGCGTGAAGGGCGGGCCGGCGGGTCATCAGGCTCACGTTGTGTACCTGGGCGACAGCCACGCCAGGCGTGAAGGGCGGGCCGGCGGGTCATCAGGCTCACGTTGTGTACCTGGGCGACAGCCACGCCAGGCGTGAAGGGCGGGCCGGCGGGTCATCAGGCTCACGTTGTGTACCTGGGCGACAGCCACGCCAGGCGTGAAGGGCGGGCCGGCGGGTCATCAGGCTCGCGTTGTGTACCTGGGCGACAGCCACGCCAGGCGTGAAGGGCGGGCCGGGGGGTCATCAGGCTCACGTTGTGTACCTGGGCGACAGCCACGCCAGGCGTGAAGGGCGGGCCGGCGGGTCATCAGGCTCACGTTGTGTACCTGGGCGACAGCCACGCCAGGCGTGAAGGGCGGGCCGGCGGGTCATCAGGCTCACGTTGTGTACCTGGGCGACAGCCACGCCAGGCGTGAAGGGCGGGCCGGCGGGTCATCAGGCTCACGTTGTGTACCTGGGCGACAGCCACGCCAGGCGTGAAGGGCGGGCCGGCGGTCATCAGGCTCACGTTGTGTACCTGGGCGACAGCCACGCCAGGCGTGAAGGGCGGGCCGGCGGGTCATCAGGCTCACGTTGTGTACCTGGGCGACAGCCACGCCAGGCGTGAAGGGCGGGCCGGCGGGTCATCAGGCTCACGTTGTGTACCTGGGCGACAGCCACGCCAGGCGTGAAGGGCGGGCCGGCGGGTCATCAGGCTCACGTTGTGTACCTGGGCGACAGCCACGCCAGGCGTGAAGGGCGGGCCGGCGGGTCATCAGGCTCACGTTGTGTACCTGGGCGACAGCCACGCCAGGCGTGAAGGGCGGGCCGGCGGGTCATCAGGCTCACGTTGTGTACCTGGGCGACAGCCACGCCAGGCGTGAAGGGCGGGCCGGCGGGTCATCAGGCTCACGTTGTGTACCTGGGCGACAGCCACGCCAGGCGTGTCGCCCAGTGTGCCGGCCGACCTCACCACAGGGGGGGGGGGGCGAATACGAAGCCTTGGGTGGCGCGACGGGTGGGGCTGCCGACGAGGACTGCCGGCAGATCTTGTCGGCTTTCTTTCGGCGGCAGTTGGCCCCTCCCCGGGGCTGGGGATCCCTCCCACGACGTAGTCGTGGTGTCGCTCGGGGGAAATGCTCTCACCCTCCGGGCGACATCACACAGTGCCCTACCCGACGCCCCCGCCATGGCTGCGGCGGTGGCCGAGAACATCAGATGGCTAATCACGTGCCTGCTGATGTTCGGCGCCCCGGAGGCCACCGTCATTCTCATGGCGGTGGTCCCGTGGGTCCAGCTGTCGGACGTCGACCTCTCGGTGTTTCGGTAGCTAACCGACGCCACGCAAGGCGTAGTCTCAATTCTTTGTCACTGTTTATTGTTTTTACTTCTTAAACACCAAACAGTATTGTTTGTCATGAATTCATTATGCATTTTCAACATCAGCATCGGTGAATTACAAAAGTTAATATTTATTAATTACAAAAGATGTCTTGTTATAAGCTACTTTGAGATACAAGTTCTACAATCTACATATACCATCACAAAAATTTTACCTATTCTGTGGGCTGTAGCAGCACCACCAGCAGCTTTCCAGTCAAACGTCTTATGCAATTTTGACTCACGGAAAAACTTAGAACGACTTTAAAAAAAATGAACTTCGCTGCACGGGTCATCTTCGGCCGCCGTAAATTTGACCAGGTGTCTGGCCTCCGTGACTCACTCGGATGGATGCCTCCAAAAGCTATTACCGATATCCAAACCCTTGTAACTGCTCAGTAAATAATAAGGAAGAGCGAGCCCAAAGAACTAGCGGCCATGTTCACTAATAACGGGTGACGCGCGAGTGAGATCCACTCGACAGGACCACCTTTTCCACCTCCCACGCTCGCGGCTCGAGACAGGCAAGCGACGGTTCGGCTACCGGGCGGCCGCGCTGCTCAACATTCTGCCACCTGGCGTAATCGAGCAACGCACCGAGAGACTCGGCTACTTTGTTTGATTGCACAGGTGTTGCAGCAACAAGCATATTTGCTTCAGGAGACGGTTCGGAAGTTGGAGACCATCGGTTCGGAAGTTAGAGACCATCGGTTCGGAAGTTAGACAGGGGGGCAGAATCTGCCCCCCCCCCCCCCCAGCAGGGCGCGTATGGCTGAATACTGAATATCCCAGCGGAGCGCGGGTTAAGACCGTTCCATTATCTGGTACAGAATTTCGTAAGCAGACCGTCTACCTGGCCAAGATCTTGGCTAAGCTGGATAACCTAGAAAAGGGGCAGCGTGGGCTTCGAGAGCAAGTGGCGCCAATGTCCCAAAATTTGTCTACTTGGGTGGGAAACGCCATCCAAATGAAATTCATTTTCCACTCTCACCACCATTTTTAAGAACAATTTTCCACTCCCAAGTCCCAACCAAGAAAACATATTTTTTTACCTATAGAAAGACAGTTGTGTGGATGCCCAGTTAGCATCAAACATTCTACACCCTAGAATAAAATGCATGCTTTTTGTCATTTCGCACTCCTTTTTGATCTAATCGAATCAGCAGTTTTCCACTCTCTTCCCTCTTTTTGGTGGGTAATTTTCCCCTCTGACACCCAAGACAAAACTCAATTTTGGGACACTGAGTGGCGCAGTCATTGGGGTAACAGCAGCAGCTTGGCTCCCGACGCCTGATAACCGCCGAAGATTTCAGGGCGCTGGATGATTTGTTCGGTCGCAACACTGCGGCTAGGGTGGCAATGGTACGTAGCTCATGACCATGCATTTGGTTGTCGTTCTCTGCAAGTTTACGAAATACTACTTGAAGGTCGTATTTCTACGTATGCACCTTTGAGCTAGATCTCCGCTGCGCCTGCCCGACCGTTGATTGTGAACCATAACACAGACTGGGCAATGGCCGGTTCTTAATCACAGTCCATTGTAATGTGTTGTTAAGGGGCGCAACATGTCAGCTGGGTGACCCATTGTTGACGTTTCGTGACGAAAATACCCGCGAAAGATTGAGCCTAACCCGAATGATAATTTTAATAAATGGTTTGTTCTATTCGCATATGACAATTTTGGGTGAGTAATGAATGGTCCCGCGAAAGGAGCAATGAGGGGTTGTGTGGGGGGGAGGAGGAGTGGGAAGTTAACAGGAGAGCTAATGCCTAGTGGGAGAGCAATGGAGAGTTTGAGGAAAGTTTTAGGGAGAGTTGGGAGAGAAGTACGGAGTACATGGAAAGTAGTGAGATCTGGCGAGAGTCAAAGAGAGTAGCTTCCTGAAGTTATCTGATTCATTTTAGACAGCTCTCGGTGACTCCCTAAAAAAGAATTGTGTTCGGAAACAGATCCGGTGGAGAGTGACTATACCCGCCATCCAGCACAACCTCGGTATGACTTCACGGTGGGATGAGAACGACCCCAAGCGGTGTCGAAAAAAGTCGGGGATCGAAGGCGGAAAACATACTTAGGTTTAATGAGCTTACAGCAAAGGAAAATCCAAATGCTCGAAGCTCAGATGAAGCAAAGGCGGGAGACAACCATAAATGATGTACTATTGTACTCAAAGCAAGTGCCGCCGCCCCCTAATGTCTCCAGTTTTCACAACGTGCAGCAAACCGCAGATCCGCTTAGCCGGTGTCAAGCCCAAAAGGCGTAGGTATTCGGACAGTACAATGACTATGGCCCTGTGATGTGTAGGCGACTAACCGCAGTTGATAGATGGCGGTGCCCTCTATGGGGTTTTCACGGAACTACTCGCTGAGCGTGTGTGTCTTCGCCGCGTAGCGAGAGCTTGGCCAGAGAATACAAGAACATTGCGATGACTTGATTGTGATTCATCACCCTGGTTCTCCAATACCAAGGAGTAAGATCCTACCGTCACCTGCGATCCATCTTTTTACCACCTCACTCTCGCCCACTGCGAAAGAGGATCGAGCACATCCAGATGCTCCCTGGATTTCAGGATGTGAACCATCCCGAGCGAGATGGTTGAGTGAATGGGTTCCTTCAGGAACAGGGGGAATGTGTTTCGAATGTGTCATTGTAGCTTAATTGTGCGTCGGCGAGTGGGCTTGAATAGTACTGTTTCGTTAGCGACAGAGACAAGTGGAGGGACGGGAGAAGGGCGACGTTGTTCATGGGCGGAAGCCGCCTGCTGGCCATGTGTGGACGGGGTGAGAGGCGGCAGTGAGGCAGAGAGGGGGCAGGCGAGAGGACGGGTCCGTGTGTGGTGTTGGTGCCGTCGGAATGGAAATAGAAGACTAGACCAACTCGAACTTTTGTCGGAAACACTACAACATCGTCATCGACCTTCTTGGAGAATAGCCGAAAAAGATGACGGGCGCAGACACGCTGGTGGTTCTGTCAATGGACGAGATGACCGTAAAAAGTGGTCTACCACAGAGGTGAAGATTATGTTGATGGCTTTGAGGACATGGGAGAGATGGGGTCTTGTGGCGGACCCGGCTCTCGTGTTCATGGCACGCGGAGTGAAACAAGCCTTCAAGGCTTCCTTAACGTGGCTTCCTTTCCTTTCCTCGTATAGTCCGGAAAGCTCGGGAGGTCCCTAAGCATCACGGGCTGTCAGTGCCCAGCAAATTCCTGGAGTAACTGACGAAGATGCAGGAGGACTACCGTGAGAGGTCCATGTCGCCCTGTGTGCCCATGCTTTAGGATGGAGCACACCTACTTGCGCTGGCAGAGGACTCTAGGAAGACAAGTAACTGGGTGTGGGCCGTCGTGAACTCCATCACTAGAGTAACAAAGAGGCACACAACAGTAAAAGGTCGTGAGCTGCTCCGGAACGCCCAGAAGGAGCTGAGGCTGAAGAAAAAGTGCCCGCGCCGTGGTTTCCCTCAAAGCTGTGGTACTCTCGCTGTGTTGCCACTCTAACTCTCATCTCCCTACCACTCATCCGTCTCTTCTGTTGCTTTTCACCTATCACCTCTCTACATAGATAACAGAACGCATTCCTCGAGAAGAGGGAGTCCATCCTAATGGACGGAGTAGTGTGCTCGGGTTCTGTAAGGCTTCACAAAAGTAAGTGTAGATGGTGGTCGACACTTACTTTTGTGACTATCTAAGTTACAACAATGTCGCCAAGCCCGTGGAGGCTAGCTGCACATGGACGAACGGGAGTGCAGGCTCACCCGGGAGAAGGGAATTGTACCATGCCTTCCAGGATGGAGACAACAAGATGGAAGAAGGGGGCATATATTTAAATAAATCTGGCGCCTATGAGTGGTACAATCTGCACTTTCAGTTGAGGTATTGGTGCATGGGCGTGTTTTTACAGAAGGAGCAGCCCATCGGCTGAGCTGCTCCATCGATCGAGCCGATGGTGCACCATCGATGTCCAGAATAGTATGAGGCAAATGATGCCAGCCATATTCGGTCCGGAGCTGGCGAAGAGGATGTCACTGAATGGACAGAACCAGAAGATGTGTGTCGGTAATACACACGTCTTCGAGGTCGTTTCAGGTTAGTACCTACAAGTATCTACACGTGCATGGTCCATTTCACGCGGGATTGAAAATTGCGTTCGTTAACAGTAAATGCTGAGAGAATGCACACTTTCCTAACCCGTCATTTACCTCTTTATCTCAATCTCGACCTTTTTTGGCAAATTTAGTTAGAATGCATGTGAATGGAAGGATTGTAGCCGAGTCAGCGCTAAGCGAGCTCTTGGCGTAGGCCCTGATCCCCACCGTCCCGTCGCGTAAGAGTTGTCAGAAGAATTGGAAATCCAAAATTACGAAAACTGTGCCGGTTATTTTTCATAGAAAAACAATTCTAACAACTACCTGCGGTTAAACGTCATGGTCTGCCCCTCTGCTGAATTCAACTGACTGATGCTGCTCCCGCCAACCACATGGTGCGGGAGTCTACACAGTGTTCTACCAGCTGTACTACGGGACAGTAACTACATAACGCTGATGTTACTTGTTTTTAGATGTTCTGCACACTGCATGGGGAGTCTCCAGGGCCGAGGTCGGCCGCCGGATGTCCCAGTGGCTGTCTGGGGCCAGGGACCGCCGCAGCGGAACGGAGCCGGCGCGCAGAAAGCGGACGTCGACCGCGGCTACTGCCCAGGGCGTCGCGGAGGCGCCGGCGCCCCGTCAAGCAGCTGGAGGTCCGGAGGAGGCGCAAGCGTCGGTCGGCGGCCATTGCTTCACGGGACCGCCTCTGGCTCCATGCTCCGCCACCGCCGCCCAGGACCCGTCCGTGCTGCACGCTGCCACGCCCGGTCACGCCTCCTCCCGCCCGGCCACGGACGACATGGCCCCGGAGCGCAGCAATAGCCGAACGGCCCTCCAAGCCGCCATGGACCACCTACAACAGGAGGCCGAGGAGGGCCTGCTACCCAACCGGCTTCTCACGGCCTCGCGGGCCGTGGCGTCCGTCGCCACCGAGGTCCTGGAGGAGGCGGAGAGGGCGGCGAGGGAGGTGGCAGCGTGCCGAGCTGCCCTCGCCGAGGCCCAGCGCGCGGCTGTCCCTGACGTCGCCTGGACCACGGGGTGGGTTCCCGGACGCCCGCCGCCGCCCAACCGCTCTCGGCATGGTATGATGATGACGGCGTCCACCTGACGCCGTCGGCATACAGCGTCATCAGGCGCGAGGTGGTGAAGTTGTGCCTTACCAGCGAGTAGGCAAGCGCAGTGCTGGCCTGTAGCCACGTGTCTAGTGTAGCTTTATGTAGTCCAGATATGGGCCATTCTGCTGATCTCAGGGATACCTTCCAGTACGGATGGCCTTGCTAGTCCTTGGTTCCTCGTGACAAGTACAAAGCATATGAGGCGAAGGCTGTGTTGAGAAGTTGATGGTGGCTTCTTATTCTCAGTGTCATTTATGTCCTATGATGGGGCCTTTCGTTCTGCTGAGGACTGACCGCCCGGTGGCGACCGTTTGCGTAGTGTTGTGCGACTTCGTCAGCCGGCGTTGGCTGTTTTTTTTTTAACTTTGTTTTGTATGGTGTTATTGAGCTTAGCTGCCCGACGACGACCGTTTTTGTAGTACACTGTGGCTGGCTGCCTGATGGCGACCTTTTTTGCTAATAAAGATAAGAAAGAGGAAAAAAGTCCGGAGGAGAGACGCCGGCAGCCCGTCCAGCTCCCAGAGAGCTAGAGGAGGAGGAGGAGGAGCAGGAGCTGCCTTTTGCTCGTTATTGAGGATGTTCATGTCTCGCGTGCGTGTTATCACCTAATGTGTTTTCCTTTACAATACACGAGCACGTTGCCGTGGATTTGACCAAGCGTGGTATGATCAGGTGGAGTGGCCAAGGCACGTGCAGCGGTGGGATATGAGATGACGCAAGCTGTTGCAGATGGCTTCGGGGCACCCAAAACGGGCATATTCATTAACTGAAGCTAATTGAATTGTTTAAATAGTAAATTGTTTAATTACCATTAAATTAATTTTGGTTGATTATAAAAATCAAATAGTAGGTAAGTGTTAATTAGCCATTAATTAATTAATCAAAGCTTATTAATTATGGTTAATTAAAATTGTAATTACGACGTCACTGGGGAAAGTATGGGAAATCCCGGTCGGGATAGGGCTCGATGCCATGCATAACGTTCATGTGGGTATAGGGGTTCGCGTGAGATATCCCCACCATTCGCTCGGGAAAATAATGGAATATCCCGGTCGGGGACAATATTTTCGAATGCTGGTCGGCCGTATGTGGATAGGGGAACGCTGAGAATATCCCACGCGTCCGATTGGGGAACGCTTGGGTTTCTCTTGGGAACTGGCTGGGATACCCCTAAAAAAGTGTCTCATTTCCCAAGCGGACGGTTGGGATTTCTTGAGCGACCGATAGGGGAAATGCTGGGATATCCCGCTTGGGATTCACCCGGAATTGCTGGCTGGGTAAATATCTCAAGAACTTGTGAATCAAATGACTTTTTCCAAAAAAAATCCAAATAAACGGCAGCACCTGTGATACTTGCTATAAGATTACCACCTGGTTAATATTCTGGTTTCCGGAGGGGCACCCTTCAACATTGGGGGGCTCAGGTCCTATTTGGGGATGCCCTGGAAAATATTGGGGTGTCCAGGCACCCCGAAAGAGATTTTGAGTTCGATCCCTGCCTGCATATCACTTTTAATTCATGTTCCCTCTGTAAAACGGCATCGGCCTAGTCGGCGCTAATTGGGGCGCCATCTGGGCGGCTGGGCGGAAAGGGGGGCCATGGCCCCCATGCCCCCCTGTCTACGCCACTGGAGAGGACTAGCTGTTTTCTGAAGATGCATCTGCTGGTATTCTCGTATGTTCCCGAGATCGTTTAGATCATGCCCTGAGTGTGCTCGCCGTGCTCGGAAATGCATTCTTGCTAAACTAGATGGAAACTCGCATGTGCCGTTTCCCTAGCTGCATCAGCTTTGCGGAGATTAGAGGACTAGCTGTTTTCTGAAGATGCATTTGCTAGTATTCTTATGCGTTCCCGAGATCGTTTAAATCACCAATGTTTCTGTAGATCGTAGATCGCCATGTTTCGCGTCGTGTCCTTCCGCGACGCGAGTGAGGTGGCGGTGATCAGCGCTCGCTGGTGGCGGACTGCAGAAGGACAGGAAGAAGAGGAGAGGCCACTGAGCCACACCTACTGGCCACCGAGGAACAGCGGCCGGATCGGCCAGCTGCTAAAGAACGGCGGTCGGGACCCTGACGAGACATGGTCTGTTCATCCGGCGCGCTCACTTCTTGTGACAGGTATGTAACAAGCTATGCTTGGTCACATACTATCATTCAAATAGGATATTGCTTTGGATTTACTTTTTATATCACTGCTTTTAAGTTTTAGCTTCGTCAGTGATTATGCGTACATAGAAAGCATATATCATATTGAGTGCTTCTGACTCGCTTTGTATTACCAGGCAACAGCTATTGAAGTGTTGCTTTTCACTATTTTTCGGCAAAAGAAGTATAAGGAATGGAACTGTCCCAAAGTGCCGATGGATGGGCTATACTTATTTACGACTTTTTTCCCGTTCCCATTAGACGATATTCGCGAGGCGAATGGAGTCTTGAAGCAAAGAGCGGTCTACACCAGCGACGTTGCTAGCGCTAGCGAGAGGGAAGATGGCAGACGTCGGAGGTATGCAACGTTGTTTGATGTTTCCGTTGTGTGGCTGTTTATTTCATGACTCAGTAGACTGGCAAATCAACACTTAACGTAACAAGAGCAGCATACAAAATCGAGCATTATTGTATGAAATGGTGGAGAGTAATCCATGAATATCGCCAGCCCGTGGTTGCCAGTTTCAGTGAAAGATGCTTTACTGAGCTCGGCCATGTTTCAGGAGGGCTCAGCCGCTTATGAGACCACTTCAGCGGAGCTCCTCTCCGGAGTCTGACGAGAATCATGAGCCTTCGCTGCCTGCCCCTCCGCCCGTGCCGAGCACCTTGGGCGTGTCTGGTGAGAACTTTCAAGGGGAGAACTCTTAGAGAAAGAGGACTTCCGGAAGATCCCGTCGGCTTTCCTTCGGCGGGAGCCGGGCCCCTCCCCGGAGCTGGGGATCCATCCCCCGATGTAGTCGTGGTGTCGTTCGGGGGAACGCTCTCACCCCCCCAGGCGACACCACACTGTGCCCTTCCCTGACGCCCCCGCCATGGCTGCGGCGGTGGCTCAGAACATCAAATGGCTAATAACGTGCCTGCTGATGTTCGGCGCCCCGTAGGCCACTGTCATTCTCATGGCGGTGGTCCCGTGGGCTCAGCTGTCGGACGTCGACCTCTCGGTGTTTCGGTAGCTTTCCGACGTCCCGCAAGGCGTAGCCTTATGATTTTGCTTCTTGGCATGATGCTTAATCTACAGGGCGAGTGTAATGAGTTTGCAAAGTCTAATACTGAGTGAAAGTTTGCCGTGCAAATCGTAATTTACACTCATTCTAATTGTCACACTAACTTCATCCTGCATCTCCTTAAAGGGACAGTATCACCATTTTGATGAAATTTGACATTGCATAGGCCCCACCTTTCTGGTCCGGGAACTGAAGACCGATCCTCGAAGCTCCACACCGTTATCCCGCTATCGCCGCTCAAAGTACGAAAGGTGTACCACACTTTGAATCGTGCTTCACTATCTTCACTGTTTAAATGTTTGCGCCGTTTTGAATTGACCGCCAGTAATAAAACTTTTACCCTGGTCATTTCATCAAATTTTATAAAGCCAAAACGTTTTTCGCACTTATTCATCACCGTTAAATTCATTAAATAGTCGTAGGCAATTTCCGCTGTTTCCTTCGGATTCTAGCGGCTCAACAAAGGAATTCCTCCAGCTTGAATCACAATCTCCCTCCAATGTATGACGTTTATCACGTGATTGTCACGTGATATTTTCTCCCATTGTCAATTGTCACGTCCAATTGTCACTCCCTCCAATTGTCACGTTATATTTTTATAGGCAATACCTAAGGCTACCTCTCACTAAGGACAACTCAATCAGAAGAACGACCGCGTAAGCGTAGCGTCAATAATGTATTATCTGCGCCAGTTCTGTAGTAATTTTGCATGCTTCCAAACTGGCGGCCATGCTTGTATAGTGGTGGTTCGCTCATGAAAATGAATCATGAAAATGAAATGTGGTTGCAATATTTTTCACCGAGTTCGGTCCTCAAACTATGTTTTTCTGATTCAGAAAAATAAGAAATGCTAGTAAAAAAAAAATCAGCTCCATGCATGGATTTTTTTTTCGATGATACTGTCCCTTTAACTCCGCTGAATCTCTGGGCATGGCTTTGACTCACTCGCAGATGCATTCTAATTTCTTCTTAAATGGACCCTCCCACCTTTAAAAAAGTTAATGAATGGGCATGAAAGTGATGTCGCTCGGTTCAGAAAGAGCAAAAACGAATATCTACCAAATTTCATCGAAAAATATTCACCGGTTTTCAAGATATTAGGCTTTTACTTTTCTTAACTTTTTGGGATCTCCGCTGTTCCTAGCGACTTTATTTGAAAGTGCGGCATTTGTTGCGCGCAAAGCAGCATATACCACCGCGTGCTACAAAACGTTTTAGTCAAACATTTAAAAATCGTTAGATATCTGCGCTGACGTCACACATTCAGAGGGGTATTCCTATGCATTAGCCCCTCTGAATCAAAATGCTGCAATTTTGAAATTCAATATTTCCGATTTAAGGCATTTCTCGATGTTGTGAGTGCCGAAACCGGTAATTGGGAGCCAGGGACCCCATTTTGGCTATCATCTCAACTCAAATCTAATGTTAAGGTGGGAGGGTCCCTTTAAACCTATTAGTGGCAGGCTCCTGGCTACCCCCTATTAGTGGCAGGGGGGCTGTTTACGACCCCCCCCCCCCCCCTTGATATCTCGAGATCTAACGGACCGATTTTCAAAATTCAAACGGCATTCGATTTCGCTCAACGTGATCTACATTTCTAAAAAATAAAAATTAAGAAATGTCAATAGGGGGGTAGAGGGGGGGTAAAAACGGGCAAATTGCAGATACATTTTAGACTGTTTATCACGGCCAGGTTTCTGAACCAATCTTAACGCAACTTTTGCCGATCGATAGAGAATGAACCAGGAATTCACATGGATCCTAAAAATATGCATTTTCAAAAATCATAGGCGGATACAGATCATTGAGATTGGGGGTACACAAAAAGTATAGTAAATAAGGTTTTTGTTGGTACTGTTTCTAAAAAGGGTGGTAATGGTCTTGTTATGTTATAATTTTCTTATGAGAACGACTAAAATTGTATTGGTAATGCATAGGCGGTGTCAGGGCACCTATGTTGGGAGGTAAAACATAACCCCCCTTTTTGGACGCCTGGATCCGCCTATTATAGCAAAAACGTGTCAAAAGAGGATGCACAATAACTGTATATGTTATCACATGATACCTTTTATTCACTGTTCGTAAAACTGGTGCAGCATCGTGATCTTCGCCCAAATGACTCGCTTCACGAATAGGACCCCCCAATTCCCAGTGCTCTGGAGCCGCCCCTGGTAAAGTTATGAACTTGAAATTTTCAGGGAATGTGCCCAATTTAGTTTTAGGAAAAGTCAAAAAGTTTCAGCATCGTAGCTTCAGCGGTTTCGGAGATATTCCCGAAAAACCTGAGGGGTGGATAAAAACAACCCCCCCCCCCCCCCTGCCACTAATAGGGTTAACACGGCTCATAGAAAGCATCATTCGTAGTCATTCTAATCCCACCATGGGAACTCCCATCCTAAGTCCTCATATTCTCTCCATAAGCTCGTCTTTGCCACAACCTGGATCCACGATGCATCCCTGGACCCTGGGCCCGTATTGTTTTCACTCTGCGCATGTCTGAAGCTTCTTGTCTCATAACAAAAAGACGTATATTGGGGCACAGAGCAGCATATTTTAATAGATCCAACCGGTTTCAAAGACCTCTCGTCTTCGTCATCAGGGATTAAAATATAGTCTTGTTTTATCTTTCCTTGTTCTTGTTCTTCTTGTTTTATCTTTTCAGCGGATGATGCTGCCATGGGGAAAATTTAAGTTGTTCACTACATACGCTATCACGCTTATCGATGAGACTCCGCAGAGAAATGGGCCAAATGTAGTGTTGCTTGTTAATTGGGGCTTTAGGGAGCGCCGACTGCAAGGTCATTTTGCGCCCATAACGGCACACTAGTGAAACAAGTGTGTCATAAGACAGCGTGCTAGATTAATAGATTATAAAAGCCTTAGGCTAGTAAAAAGAGCATAATACGACAAAATAACGCAAGCGTTCAGGAAGCTGGTGAGTCCTAGAAGAACCCTGCGAGCTCACATCAACGGATCAGCCAGGAAATCACCCGAATAGCCACGAACGGCATAAAAACACAGCTCGAAGTGTGCCACGTGCGCTTTATTTCCGTCGCTGACTATAAATTCATGCTGCTAGCGTTGGGAATGAAAGCGGCGAACAGCCAGAATCTTGCATGTACTGCGAGCAAATATTGGTGCAGTACTACCGTGGTGGCTTGAAGTGGCGAACAAGGGGCAGTCCAAGGAGTCCCGGCTTCAAAAATGATTCGTTGCTGCCTCGTTTTTCGCTGAAAGACACCTCAATTGACACACTATCTGTTTTCCGAGTCACGGATAAACTTTTCGATTTTGTGGTAAAGCAGGAAGTCGGTGATAATCGAGTCTGTGTTCAAGGCGGAGCCGTGCAGTGGGGATGAAAGGCCACCTAAGAACTAATGAACAGAAGGCGTTCAAGTTTTCGAGCCTCAGTAGCCGTGACAGGCTCGCCGTCCTCGAGCTACTCTGTTCACGGCCACTAGGCTTTCTCCCCGCTGCAAGGGTGTTCAGTTTTCTCAAACTGCAGCTTAGGTGTGCCTGTGTCAAGCCCAAAAGGCGTAGGTATTCGGACAGTGAAATGATGATGGCCCTTGTTCTCCATTAACAAAGATCAAGATCCTACCGTCACCTGCGATCCATCTTTTTACCACCTCACCCTCGCCCACTGCGAAAGAGGATCGAGCACATCCAGATGCTCCCTGGATTTCAGGACGTCGTTATCGACCTTCTTGGCGAATAGCCGAAAAAGATGACGGACACAGACACGCTGGTCGTTCTGCCGATAGACGAGATGACCGTCAGAAAAAGCTGGTGTACCACAGAGGTGGAGATTATGTTGAAGGATTCAAGGACATGGGAGAGATGGGAAATGACGGTACGAGTGGCGGACCGTGCTCTCGTGCTTCCAGCACACGGAGTAAAACAAGCTTGGAAACAGCCGATCGGCTTCTTTTACAGCGCTGGGCCGACGCCGGCGTCAGTTTTGGAAGATCTGGCGAAGAGCGCGGTAAAAAAGCTGAGAAATGCAGTCAATAAAAATGATGCAACATTTTGCGACATGGGGAAACCCAATCAGGACCTGCTGAAAAGACTGGGTGTAAGCGTGGAGCGCCCTCTGTTCTCTGTAGAGGATTGGGAGGTAGTGGCGATGTGCGACGTCCCACACCTGTTCAAGTGCGTGAGAAATGTTCTGTGCAAATATGACGTCAACCTCAGTGACGCCAAAGCGTCATGGCAGCATCTCCGTCGTTTCTATGCTGAGGACGTCAAGGGTACAATAAAGACAGCGCCCAGTCTAAGAAAAAACCACATACAGCTTGTGGCGTTCTTGAAAGTGAAAGTCAAGTCCGCCGCCAAGGTACCGAACCGATCTGTCTCCGTAGGCATCCATCTGCTCTGCAACTTGGGGTGTATTTGTGCATATGTGAAGCTGATAAAGTCTCGTTCATCCTCCTAGTTTGAAGATTGGTTTAATTTTCCAGCACGGAGACTTGTCTGGAAGAAGAGTTGTTTCCTTTAACTTTTCATATCATTACCTTTTCTGGCGCCATTACTCCGGGGACAACTTTCCATTTGACATCCACGACACGAAAACTCCTTCTGACTGCACGAACCTATTCCTCCCAGACGAAGTGGTGGACAAGATAGGTAGTCCAGGAGATTAGATTAGAAGCAGGGTTGAGCTCGACTAAAAAAAAAAAAAAATGCCGACTCGACTCATCATTCAACTTCAGGAAGACCTGACTCAACTCTGACTCAAACAAAGAGATGATTTTTTCCTTTGACTCGACTCATGACTCAAGCGGATCAATGAAAATATGTGTCGACTCAACAGTGTTCCATTTTTCAGACTTTTTGGTGGCAGATCACACCTAATAGGGAAAATAGTTTCATCCCTAAAATATGAATGACCGACTTTACTTCATCTCTGAAAAGAGTTTCATGTATTCCCAACAGCCAGTTCACACGTCACTTGACAGTTGATGCACCCACTTATTTTTGTTCCACACCCTGTCAAGATCCTGACATGAAATCCTGGTTTACCAGTTGGCATAAAAGTTTACATTACCTAGGCACACCGTTTTGAAAAAATTATTCAGTTATTTACTTTCTTTTTTCTCATCCTAGGATTTTTCTTCTTCATCGGCACACCCAACAAATATCCAATTTTAGAACACTGCGACTCAAATTTGACTCAAAGTGTACGTTTGAAAAATGAGTTGATTCAACCCGACTCAAATGTTTTGTTGAGTCAACTGTGAACTGAGTCGACTCAAAATTGACTCAAAGATAAAAAAGTTGTTGAGCGGGGGGGGGGTGAAAAAATCAGGCAGCAGGGCCAGGGCTAAATTGTTAAGCGGGGGAGTAAAAAGCTTATATCAATTTTGAAACTCAATTTCAGTCTATAAGTGCTAAAATATCACCTGTACTCAAAGAGGTATTGCCTACAAAAAGCATTTTACAATCATAAAAAAGCAAGGACAAAATAACTTGAATTACTTAAATGTGTTTATGAAGACATGACAGTTACCAGTAATCAAATTTACATTTCACAGGTGTTCTACTATTCCACATACCTAAAATGTTGCAGGTACCCCACCAACCAAATGTTTGAAATATAGATGGCGACAACAAAAAACTACAGATTCGGCTTGGATTCGGCCATGAGGAGGCGAGATCGACATCTGTCTCCAAACACAAGAGCTCTGTTCGCCCCCCGTTTATTCATCAGCAGGCTGCGAGCATGCTGCTACTTCTTGGCTCCTCATTGGTCGAATTCAAGTGGTCTATTCGTTAGACCAATGAGAGGCCAAGCGCCAGCAATAACTTCCTTATATGGGGAAAACCGACAGCAAGCTGATATAAAAACAGCGACCGAAAAGGGCCAAGGCTATCAAGGATTTCGAAACAGATGCAACAGAGGCTTTTAACCAGCTGATTAGATTGCTGAAAAAAAAATTTGACTGTGGCACAGCATATTTACGTCTGGACAACGAGTTGCGGGGAAAAGTGCTGATTTTGTCGCAGTTTTAGGAGCCGAAGTTAGGCTGGATTTTTAGGTTACTTTTTCGTTCCGATTCATGTATTTCATAGTGTTTGGTTTTTGAATATTTAAGTTCTTTCGGATAAATATTACTTGCCGTACAACTTTTGTTAAAACGTTTTATTTTTATAAGCCGACCGTAAGAGTCCTAAAAATACATCAGCACTATAATCATTGTAAACAAACAAATGGAGCACCACTTGGCTCTGTTCCAAGGCCCTATTCAGGTTTATTTAATGGTTTCCGTACTCTTGTACGTCGTTTTGTTAGATGTTTTGAATCCCTTAACCCTCGCCGGCACAGGGGGGGTTGAAGGTTTTTCGCGAATAACTCGCGTAAAAAGCGGCCGATCGCGACGAAACTTTCAGTACCCTCGCATTGATCAATTTTACACCTACACTGAAAATTTCATGACCCTGACCCCAATGAACTTTGACCTGTGACCTCTTTTCTGTGACCATGTTTGGCCGAAATCGCGGTTCGGCGCATGTCGGCTCGCATTAGCCGCGCGTTTGCAAGCTTTTCGTGGTTTCAAACGTTCAAACATGTGATTTGATGTTGCTCCCATGCATTAGGGTGGGTGTCAAGGTCACCTGAGGGTGAGGTCAGGTCATTGACCTTTGGTGACCTTGGGTGACCTCGGTTCACTTTTTCGAGTTTTACATGTTTCTAGGCTAGTTTTTGGAGCTGAATTCGAATTTAGCAACCATTTGAACATTTACGAAGTAGTTTTGGTGCCTTCGTAACATGTTACGAAACTGTCCGAGGCGGTTGACACGTATTACGAATACCCGTCACAACCCCTACCGGTTGACCTGACCTGACCCGACCTGGTCTAAATGCTTAAAGACATCATCTCTGATCAAAACTAACACGATATTCGTGATCAGCACCCCGGAAAACCACATAGCAGCCACACTTGACGACTTTCTAACAGGTCCCGATTTTCCCGGTTTTCGGGTCATTGACCTGACCTGGAAGGTCACCCGATGACCTAGGACCTTAAAATTGGGTAGAATCGGCTTCGTCTCGTGACGGGCAACACGCTCGTTTTTTTTCCGCGAAGCTCTAGCTCGATCAGGGGCCAAACGCGAGGGGGTCGTACCAACCCCCCCCCCCCCTTGTGCCGTCGAAGGACTCAAAATGGTCTGTGCCGGCGAGGGTTAAGATTGACTTATATCATTTTTGAGAAGCATGGTGACTGAAAACAATCCCATGTATCCAGGAGACTGACAGAGGTCCTGCCTGAGTCAGAGCAACGCAAAACCTATTTGTTGTTCAGTGGCCTTGAATTTTATTTCAGGGAGCCGGACCACCTCTCGGCGTTCGCCGCTACGCCACCGGCGCGAGTCCTCTGAAGAACGGCACCACCAGCGGGTATGGTCAAGACAGCATGATGCTCGCGCACAGCGCTCACCGCCACGCCACGATCGGCGTGAAGCTTCGGGGGAGTAAGGACGTCGGTCCGGAGGAGGAAACGAACTGGGTAAATGTTGGGATGTACGTTGCGCATCGGGGGCCGCGCCGCAGAGCGGAGCCGGTGACGTCACGGGCAGTGACGTCCCGGCTGACCCGAGCTGGGTCAGGGCGCCGGCCGGCCGGCCGGCGGGCCGGCGGGCAGTGGCGACCGGAGCGCGGTGCCGGGCGGTCGCCGGCGCCGGAGTGTGGTGACGAGTGCCGCCGACGCTGCTGGGTGCGACTGTGAATACACCTGCCTACCACGAGACTGCTGGCGTGTCAGCTAACACTGGCGCGGTCGGTAGGACCCCCGTTCGGGCCGTGAGTTCCTCATCCCGACTGCCGGACACTTGTCAGCCTTGGCAACATACATGGACGTGTCGCTCGCACTGGGCGGGCACACCCTGGCCATCAACTACCCAGGCCCGGGGTACGAGAACCCAACCCAGCAGACCGCCATCTATGATTTCCTCTCGGTTCACACCGACGACCAGGAGAACCTTGGGGCGGTCGGTGCTGCAAAGCGGCGCATAACTGACCTCGTTGGGAATCTCCTGGGGGGAGGTTTCTACTGGTCCCTCAACTACCGGGGCAACGTGAGGGAGGCTCAGTCCCTCCCCACCCTGCCGACGCACCGATCTCGCGTGTCTCGGTCGTGGCGATCGACTCCTGGGGAGAAATCCACGCACCTCACAGTGGATACGTGACATGGAATGAGCTCTCGTGGCGGCGTATGTCAACAGCTCGCCGCCCGTTCGCGGCCCGGATAGACCCTGGGTGGACGCACGAGTCCTTCGGGAACTTCGAGAGAGTTATACACGATCTTGGCTTCCTCCGAGTCACCGACGACGTCTTCGGAGGCCACGACGAGGGCGATCAGACACGGTGTGCGCTCTACCGGACGTCATACGCGCCACGACCTGAGAATCGACGGTGGGTGGTTCCGTTCACAGGGGAGGATCACCCATGGCTGACCATGGCGGCAGTCTGGGGATCAGCCCGCAGGGGGGAACTCAACAACGAGTGGCGTGCAAGGGCCACCCCCCCCCCCCCCGCTTCTCAGGGAGTGCGCGGAAGGGGTGGTGCTCACTCCAACGATCAACGACCATCTTCGCCCATACCTTTCTCATGATGCACGACCACGGTGGCAGTTCACCTTCCTCGCAATGCGCGCAACGAACGCGGCGCGAGTTGAGGACCTGAAGGCTCCCCTCCCGCAGTTCCCGGTCCTGGTGGTTCCATCGGTACCGGACGTGTCGGGAAGTGGCGATGCCCCGGGCAACGAGAATGTAACATAAATATTGTTATCCAGAATTGGAGGATCAAAAGCATGCGATAGCATGCTTTTGCATCCGGAAATTCCCATTGGTGGGTCGCTGAAGAAAAGTTCGGCCAAGCCTGTTTGTCAGTGAGTATGTGAGTATGTGAGTATGTGAGTTTGTCCAAGCATTTTTGGACCTGGAGTCAAAATGGGAGGACCGATCGGGACGAAAGTGGGACCGTTCGACTCGTCTCCGGCGAGGTAAACTTTTGGTGCTGGTCTCGGTTCGCTCGGTGCTTCGTGGCACATGCTATTCTGCTTCAAAGTTTCGGTGACACGAATTTTTTGTCAAGGCTACAGGTCAACCCGAGGTCACGGGCAAAGCCATACTGGCGGGACACATCGGTAACACCTTGAACCAGTTTCCAGGGGGGTCACCGTCTGTGAGGGGTGCAGGCTGCACGTGCTGGGGTCGGAAAACCGTTTTGACGTGAGGTCCTCTGGCTCAAAGAAATTTTAAGCTATCAACCTCAAAATCGGTTCAATGGTAGTCCCAGGCAAGGCCTCCAGAATAATGCACATTTGGTTGAGCTAAACTCTGTGGTGCATGAGCTATGCACGTGCAAGCCGATTGCACCCCTTCGTACGTTGCCACGCCTGCAGGGTAAACGTCAGCTCTAACTGGTTCAAAACTTGCAGGTCATAAGAAGAATACATTTGATCACGACATTCCGGCGAGATAATATCCGAGGGGTGCAAGCTGCGCGTGCGGGGGGCGGATAACGGTTTTGACGAGGGATCCTCTGATCCCGGGAAACGTCGAGCTAGCGACACAAAAGTCGGTACACTGATAGAACTAGCCACACGCTAATGAAAATGACTGCACTGGGGTGCCTGGGACATGAACTACGCACGCGCAGTTAATTAATATCTTACTGTAGGTAGATATCCACACCAATCTCACGTTCTTCCAAGCATTTTTGGGATGTTTCGGTTGGTTTCAGGTTCAGTCCAAGCTCAGTCTGGGTTTCGGTGGTTTGGCCCGGTGTGTGCCCTCAGTCCGTTCCTCCAATTCTGGCCCAAGGCAACGCAAGAGCGCTGCCGGCATCTAGTATTATATCTTACATGCACAAACAGACCTTTTGACGAAATTCAATTACCATTGGAAGGCATTATATTGCCATTTAAAATGTGTTGTATGTGGGATACAGCCGTTCCTTGCTGCTTAACTGCTGCTGTGCTTTGATAACCTAGCGACCTGATACTTGACCAGACCCAAAAAATGTGTTTCGGTCATTATTTTTACGCTCTTTCGAATTCCGCTTACCGCGTGTCGCTACGTGGCCCAGGGGCAGTTAGACGGGGGGGGGGTTGACACCCCCCGGCCCGGGCGCGGAAGTCGCGGAGCACCGGCCCGGCGCGGGTTAATATATAATGCGAACGGTTGTTTCCTACGATGAAGGCCGTTCCAATTTGCAGCAGGGACGGTCGTGGTTCGACTGCTCCACCAGGTGCTGGAGAATCAAAGACTGGTTCTACAGCGCCTGGATGGTAACAGCCTCAGCGAGGAGGACGGAGCTGGGGAGCAGCTCGTCCGATCTCCTGTCAGCTCTCCAGAAGAGCTAGAGCTCCTCGAAGAGGCTCTCTCCCAACCGGAAGAACGCAAGAGGCTGGTAAGCATCATCATGCCTTGACCCTTGACCTAGTCAGTGTAGTTATAAGCGATATGCTACGTGCCTCACTAGTTTCGAATGCAAAGTTTACACGTTCAGACAAAATAGTGGTAAATTGCTACGTTTCAAGACTGATTGATGATTGTGGTGTCATGACGGTTACTTCCGTTGATTTGCGGTGTTATAATGTCATCGATACATATTGATTTTAAGTTCCGAAGGGCTTTTCGTAAAACTACATCAATTTCTGGACGCCGTCGAATTTGGTAACAGATTTGTTCTGCAAGATGCAAGATTGTACGCTTCAGATAGATAATATCTCTCTAAAACATAATTTGTTCCAGACATATTATGTGTTATCAAATACGTTTTCGAAAGATAACCTTTACCATTCACCGACAGATTCGCTACCTGTCCGGAATCGGTGGCAAAACCGTGGACGAGTTTGTCCGCCGAGGGCTCAGCAGTGTGCTGACAAACCAGCTGATGAGCACCTTCAGCATGAAGGGGAGGAAAGGGAAGCGTATGCTGCAGGCGTTGCAACTATATGCTTGCTTGGTCGGTAAGTGTTCAATGAATAACTTTCTATGGCTTGAAAGTTCAGTCTGCTATATAATTCATTTGCTCGTAAGCTGAATATGTACTTCTGCTTCATAACGCGAGAATGTCTACTGTGGTTGCGTCAAAATGAACAACAGCTACTTGCTCCACATCATTAGCTTCAAAATGTGTTACAGGTGCAAGCAAGCGGCTCTTTCCGCGGACGACCGAACAGGAGGCGGAGAAAGTGGCCCAAGTCTTCTTGTGGGATGCGCCAATGAGAGTTGGCGGAAGCAAACGTGAGTTAGGTGTTCTGTTACGCGAGACCATCCCACCTTAAATTGACCATCCCACCTCAACATTAGTTTTGAGTTGAGATAGCCTAACTAAATTGGGGTCTCTGGCCTCCACTTACAGTTTTAGGCACTCACATCATCGAGAAATCTTCAATTCAGAGATATTTAATTTCAAAGTTGCAGCACTTTGGATTCAGAGGGGCTATAATGCATTTGAATGCCCACTCTGAATTTGTGACGTCAACGCAGATCTAGCGATTGTAAATTCGTATACTTATTTCTAGATTATTTTTTTAATGAGATATTTTTCCTCTGTCCCTTCAATCAATATATTATTGTAACATGTGAATCTCTACCTTGTTACAGGAACGCAGGATGCGAGGGCCGTCTGGCGAAACCACTACTGCATTGTAGTTGGATTGGACGGAGCGGCAGCCGCGACGCGACGACGTCGGACGTACTGTGTCGAATGTGACGGGAAGTTGCCCGGACATGGCTGTGTTTATCCGAGAAATACATTTATTCTGAATATTGACTGTCTATAACGCTGGAACATGTTGCCGTCGTACTCTTGGGTCTCAACATACATACAACATCGAGACAAATAAGACAATATTGTAGGCCAACGATGAGTCAACATTGTGTCGACGTTGCGTCGACATCGAGACTTGTGTCTACATCGAAACGACATTGTGTCGACATCGAAGCGACATTGATACGACGTAAAGATTATGTAGTATCAACATCGAGACAATGTTGTATCAAAATCGAGACAACGTTGCATTAACATCGAGACAATGTTGTGTTAACATCGAGACAATGTTGTATCAACATCGAAACAACGTTGCATCAACATCGAGACAATATTGTATCAACGTCGGGACAATGTTGTAGCGATATCGAGACAACGTTGCACAATGTTGTCCCGTCAATATTGATACGATGTCGAACTTCAACATCGTATCAATGTCGAAAGTGGCTAACAGAATTACATCGATACAACATTGTTGTCAATATTGATACAACATTGATACAATGTTGATGTGCTACTAGGGAATATCAATATCAGTGTCAAGTTGAACTTCAACTTGAAGTTGTGAAATTTTGGTTGATAAACGCAAGTTGATCGGGCTCACATATCAGCAAGAAAAAGTAAAATTAAAAGAGCTTATTGGCCGAAAACAAGCTATAATATTGCAGGAGATCTTGGATCAATACTGAAGAGCACGCTGAGCAGTATCATGCCAGGAAATGTTGACTGATGAGCGATGTATTGGTATGAATATTGAATGATAACTTACAACAGCAAGATAAATTAGTGCTAACTATCAAGTGAAAAATCTAGAATGAATGGACTCGGGCAGCTTTACTATGCTTAGATGCTATGCAGTATGCAGACGGTAATGTGCATCAGGTACTCAGTGTCTGGCAAATGAAACATGCGATCATTCCATTGCTACTGGAGGAGAAAGTTTTGGATCACTAAATCCACTTTGTTGATTTTGATGTTAATCGTTCTGTATTTCTTGAAAAAAGGATTGTAGTAAAATTGTCAATGTGACAATCCATACAACAATGTGATCATATAATGTGTTCATAGTCATTCGTCATAGTGATTGTTGGTCCAATATACAATGGCAAAGCCTTAGCGTTTCTTTCTGTGGATGGCCAGTAGTGACTCAGAACTTAGAAGCATTGGTTTTCTTCACACTGGGATAAAAAAGTACATGAGGGTTATCTTCCACCAGTTCACTTCCACCAAGGAGCTTTACTTTGACATGGTATGAGATCAGATGTAGGCACAAGTAGGTAGGTGCTTAGTTCCTATAGTCAGTAGTTGTGTAGGTTTAATCGGGTTAGCTTAGATTAGGTTATTTTAGTTTTTTTATTTGTCAAGTGTCCATAAAAAATGTGACCTGAACAGTGAGCATACCTGACTAACCTGACCTAACCTCAATCATCACACATATTTGCAACCTACTCAAGACCTGCATAGCAGTAGCACCCAGTTAAAGCTAGGTACTCACCCTAACTCAATCTTACCTGCTAACCTTCAACTTGCGAACAGTTAGCTTACCTTGCCAAGCTGCATCCAGGGAAACAGTCAACTGAGGAACTGGCTCATTGGGTGGCTGCAGTGTGAGTCTGTACACTGCTCAAGTAAGCCACGTTCTTACTGCGAGAAGTGCTGCGCTGTGCTGTGCATTCCCTGTTTCAAACCCTACCATACCAAGTAGTTCGAAGGTGCCTCTAGAAGCAGGGATAACAAAGTTCTTTCTGCAGATCGTGTCTTGTCTGTCATCGCCACCGCAACAGGTAACTCACCGGCGGGGTCGCCCGGCCGGCCGCCCGCCGTGCAGTCGGGCCGGCGATGGCGGCCGTCCCGCCGCCGCCCCTATCCGCCCGGCGTCCTCATATGAGGACGGTGTAAAAAACGTCTATATCGTTATTGCAAACTGATGAAACTTACTTGGGTGTATCGTTATGTGTTTCGTCCATTATTTGTGCAATAAATCATTTTTTGCGCGACTATTTGTACTAGCGAGCGTTAATGGGTTAATCATATAACTCCATAAAAGTATCATCGGTGCCTCAAAGCCTTCAAGACGGTCTCGCTAGCCTGATGCCACACGGCGTGCCCGTTAACATTCGCCGCACGCTCACTGGAAAGCTTGGGCGACGCGTCCGCCCCCTGGCTCACGATATTGATCCCGCTAGATGGCAGGCATATCCCCACCGGCCACTGCTGGTCGAGAACAATGCGAAGAGCCCTATCCAGTAATTACTTCATCCATCCAGTAATTACTTCATCCATACGCTGGCCTTGAGCCTTGAAGGTACAACACGTCAGGAGCGAATGTTCCCCACACCGTGTGCTGCCACCTATTGAGAGATGTGAACTGAGACTTGGTAAAACTCGTCCAGGAGAGAAGAGAAAGATGAGAGCTGGTGGAATGACGCCATCCCCAGCCTGGCCCACAAGGCCCCCCACCTGCTCCAGTGGTATGTACCACCACATGTTGTCAGGGACACACCGCCAGCAGTGTTTCCTGCTCATGGCCTGGAATGTGGTCCACCCGGCGGATCTGGTGGACGGCAAGCCGATGAGGTTAGCGGTCAGCGACACCGTCACGGTCGTCGTGACACCAAGAGTGTCCCCTGTTCATGGCCTGGAGCGCGGTCGACTCGGGAGATCTGGTGGACGGCAAGGCGATGAGGTTAGCGGTCGGTGACACCGTCACGGTCGGCGTGACACCAAGAGTGTCCCCTGTTCATGGCCTGGAGCGCGGTCGACTCGGGTGGAGCGCGGTCGACTCGGGAGATCTGGTGGACGGCAAGTCGATGAGGTTAGCGGTCGGTGACACCGTCACGGTCGGCGTGACACCAAGTGTCCCCTGTTCATGGCCTGGAGCGCGGTCGACCCGGCGGACCTAGTGGACGGCAAGCCGATTAGGTTAGCGGTCGGTGACACCGTCACGGTCGACGTGACACCAAGAGTGTCCCCTGTTCATGGCCTGGAGCGCGGTCGACTCGGGAGATCTAGTGGACGGCAAGCCGATAAGGTTAGCGGTCGGTGACACCGTCACGGTCGACGTGACACCAAGAGTGTCCCCTGTTCATGGCCTGGAGCGCGGTTGACTCGGGAGATCTAGTGGACAGTAAGCCGATTAGGTTAGCGGTCGGTAACACCATCACGGTCGGCGTGACACCAAGAGTGTCTCCTGTTCATGGCCTGGAGCGCGGTCGACTCGGGAGATCTAGTGGACGGCAAGCCGATGAGGTCAGCGGTCCACGGACACCAAGAGTGTCCCCTGTCCATGGCCTGGAGCGCGGTCGACTCGGGAGATCTAGTGGACGGCAAGCCGATTAGGTTAGCGGTCGGTGACACCGTCACGGTCGAAGAGACACCAAGAGTGTCCCCTGTTCATGGCCTGGAGCGCGGTCGATTCGGCGGACCTAGTGGGCGGCAAGCCGGTGAGGTTACCGGTCGGTGACACCGTCACGGTCGACGAGACACCAAGAGTGTCCCCTGTTCATGGCCTGGAGCGCGGTCGACTCGGGAGATCTAGTGGACGGCAAGCCGATAAGGTTAGCGGTCGGTGACACCGTCACGGTCGACGTGACACCAAGAGTGTCCCCTGTTCATGGCCTGGAGCGCGGTCGACTCGGGAGATCTAGTGGACAGTAAGCCGATTAGGTTAGCGGTCGGTGAGACCGTCACGGTCGACGAGACACCAAGAGTGTCCCCTGTTCATGGCCTGGAGCGCGGTCGACTCGGGAGATCTAGTGGACGGCAAGTCGATGAGGTTAGCGGTCGGTGACACCGTCACGGTCGACGAGACACCAAGAGTGTCCCCTGTTCATGGCCTGGAGCGCGGTCGAATCGGGAGATCTAGCGGACGGCAAGTCGATGAGGTTAGCGGTCGGTGACACCGTCACGGTCCACGAGACACCAAGAGTGTCCCCTGTTCATGGCCTGGAGCGCGGTCGACTCGGGAGATCTGGTGGGCGGCAAGCCGATTAGGTTAGCGGTCGGTGACACCGTCACGGTCGACGTGACCCACGAAAGAACACGCCGGCCCGAAAGGAACTGTCGAATCGCCATCCAGCGCGAGAAGAGGTAGAAAGAGAAACCGCCGCGGCCAAGGAACCGCACAAATGCTTTGCTGGCCACCGCGGGAACGAGAAAGAAAGAAAAGGTGGCGCCAAATGAAGCGTCACCTTAACCCGCGACCTGGTGGGGGGCTATTTTTTGCCCCCCCCCCCTCCCCTCCAGACTTTTCGCTATATCTCCAGAACCGCTGCGCCGATCGTCACCAAACTTTCAGTACCCTCCCGGACATCAATTTTACACATTGTGACCAAAAATTTTTCCAAAGGCTATGATAGGTTGGCCGGAAATGACGTCAGAGTGACGTCATGTTCTGCCGTTTTCGACCCAAAAAAAGGTTTCGCGGGAAGAGCTGTCAGGCCTACAGCTTTGCAAATACAGAAAAACGACAAAGACATAAAAGCTGTAGAATCGACAGGGCTACAAAACTGCTATCTCGGATTTTTGAAATTTTTAGATTCTGACCCCCAGAAATCAAAAAATATTTTTTTTTAATATAATAATTGAAAAATCCAAAAAGTTTTTTGAATTTCGCAAAAACCGGAAAATATGTGATAGTCCCTACCGCCTTCTATCTACATAACAAATTTGAGATCGATGCCTCTTTTTTTGAAGTTATAGCGAAAAAAACTGTTCAAAATTGATGACGTCAAATTTTCAAACTCAATTTTTAGCAATTCTAGACCCCGTAGCGCAAAACAAAGACCACCATTAGACTCACCGTGACGAGCTGCATCGAATCAATACCCATTTTATGCAAAACTATCAACTTTAAAATTTGACCTTTCTTGGCCTGACCTTGACCTGAACTTCACCAGAAAGTGACCTAAGCCGTACCTGATAGTCTTATAACCAGCACCATTGAGTTGGGAATGAGAAATTGGCCATAAAACATGCATCACACAACCTTAGTAAAGTTGGGCTCATGTGACCTGAACTGTGACCCTTGGTGACCTGACCTATGACCTGACCTGGTATTGTCAGTGACCTCTAATAGCAACATATCTACTAGGCAACTGACGCCCTATCGCTGAGTCTCGACAAAATGCGTTTTCCTCGGTGTTATAGCGCATTCCCTAGAAGACCCGTGAACGGTGAAACATTTCATCTTTGACCTGACCTGTGACGTCATCGGTGACCCCGAGGTCAATGAAATTTGGTTTCCTTCGACAAATTTGACAGGCCTTTCGAACGCCGTTTGAATTTTGCGGATCCGTCCAGTAGTTTCGGAGATACGAGGGGGCAAAAAATAGCCCCCCCCCCAGGTCGCGTTATAAACAGACCCCACCAGGGCGCGGGTTAAGAAGGTGCCACCAGCTGCATAAGTTTCATCGCGCTGTACACATGTGATTTGGCTCAAACTTTCCCCGACAGATGTGAGGGCAGTGCAGTGCAGATATCCACTAGCCACAGGAGACATACCCACTTCACACAGCTAAAACTACACACAACCATCAGCCACAGCAAAGAACACTCACATGCTTGTGTGCCGCCTCTGCTTGTGTGATCCAGAATCCTGTCTCCAAGTGCTTGAAAGCACTTGTGCCAATGACATATGATGCCATGGTGATTGCTTCAAACTTGGCCACCAGGTGCTTGATTGCCAAACGTGTCCAGTGCTGCGAGTCATCACCTGTGAATAATGAATGTGTATGAACAAGTAACTGCTGTCCTAGCTCCATAGCCTCCATATGTGGGTGATTCTAGCAAAAGGGCATAACCTACTTTTTATGCCAATTGGTAAAGCAGAATTTCATGTCAGGATCTTAACAGGATCTGAAAGATAAGGACATGGATGCACCAACTGTCAAGTCATATGTAACCTGGGCCTGGCTGTTCAAATGCATTTAACATTGCCAAAAGTTGAAATGTCACTTTCTGATTTTGTGATGAAAATAGTTTCCCCATAGGATGTGATTTTCTGCCCCAAAATTCTGACAAACAGAACAATGCTGAGACATTGTTATTTGTCTAAGAAGCACCAACAGCAACAGTTATTGGGACTTAGTAAAGGGGCTTCCTATATGAACGAGAGCAGCAAGTAGAAGTAGTGGGAAAAGGAGCTTCTGACTGGGGTCAAGTGACCAGCGGAGTCCCCCAGGGTTCAGTACTGCGCCCGTATTCACGTCGACATCTTACGATCAGTTTTCATCGTACGATCGATTTGGTATTCATGTTGACCATCTTAACTTTTTATCGTACGATCAGTCTGGATATTTAGGATACTTCTAATTCACGTCGACAATCTTAAGATAATTTGGTATTCATGTCAAAACTCCTAGGATTCATCCTACGACCCAACTTAAGATGTCGTAGCAGTTTCGAAGATTTGATTTTTAGCAGCATATTCCGGGACGACATAGAAAATGGATCCTCCGTCCAAATGATACAATAAACGAAATATATTCAAACGGTTATTAGTGAGCTATTCCTAACATTATAAAAGTACCATATATTTAGGATGCATCAAAGTTATTATGAATTTTTTTTTACTTTTATTATGGAAACGAAATTATTATATTGTAAATGATCATATCAAGACTAAACCGATAAAGCATGTATTTTAAGGTAGGCTTCCTTTCCTTAATCCGCGAGTCATGCCGGGGGATATTTAGACACCACCCTGCGGTTTTCATAGATATTTCAAAAACCCTTTCTGGTAGACCTGTTAATAGCCGTTTTTACGACGGCCATCTGGTACACATTTGGTGCAAATTTGGTGCAGATTAGGTGCAGATTTGGTCAAATTAGGTTCAGTGTATCTCTTAGTAGCTGTCAGCTAGGGTTGCGCTAATTGCTTATATGCCTGCTTTGTCATATTATCAGTATATTATCAGTCATATTAACAGTATCAGTATCATCGATTAAAACGCTGAAATAAATTCATAAAATGAATATATTTGCTGTAAAAGAGATTAGGCGCAGAGTTGGTCGAATTAGGTTAATTCGCCGGATGCCCGTCGATGAAAACGGCTAATGCATCTTTTCTGCAAGTGTTGTGAAAATTTCAGTTCAAGGTCTCCCAAGTCCCAAGGTCAGGTCACCAAAACACGTCAAGTGGCCTCATCTCAAAAATTAGAATGCTTGTCAATCGTCATAGCTACAGCGACTGAACGATTGCCTTAAAACTTTCAGCGATTGATATGATTAATAATATCTATACAATAATAGAGTAATAGTATTTAGTTGCTCCCTTAGCTCAGTCGGTAGAGCGATGGACTCCGCGTGATGGGAGCACGCGTCTCGGTTATAAAAGTCTGGGCTGGAAGCGCGACGGGCGCTCGATGTTTATGAGTCTCCTAGCGGATTAAGTTCGGGCTGAATTTATTAAACAAAAGTGAATTTGATATGGGCGATCTTTGGAATCGGGCATTCGACAGAATGTTTCATTCTTAAACATTCTTAACCATTCTTAAGAATAGTCCCTGAATTTTATAGTCCTTAAATAGAATGCCCATAGGCATCCGCTTAGGCATTGTATGGAACGGAGTAGAACGATTTTTTTGCCAATAGTTTTCTTTTTTGCGATTACTTATGCTATACATGTTAACCCTCGCCCGCTCATGGGGGGGGGGTGCCACCCCCCCAGGTAGTTTTTCTGCTCTCCACTCAACACTTTTAGAGCTAGAAGCCTGATTTTTCGTATAGCTGCTTCTCTATCCTTTCTTAACCCGGCAGGCGGTGGGCCTCCCGGCCACCTTCCGCGCGGTGGGGGGGGGGGGCATTTTTTTGCCCCCCCCCCCCCCGTATCTCTGAAACTACTGGACGGGATCCGGAAAATTCAAACGGCATTCGATAGCCCTGTCAGATTTGTCGAGGGAAACCAAATTTCATTGACCTCGGGGTCACCGATGACGTCACAGGTCAGGTCAAAGGTAAAATGTTTCACCGTTCACGGGTCTTCTAGGGAAAGCGCTATAACACCGAGTAAAACGCATTTTGTCGAAAATCAGCGATAGGGCGTCAGTTGTCTAGTACATATGTTGCTATTAGAGGTCACTGGTCATACCAGGTCAGGTCACAGGTCAGGTCACCAAGGGTCACCACATGAACCCAACTTTACTAAGGTTGTGCGATGCGTGTTTTATGACCAATTTTTCATTTCCAACTCAATGGTGTTGGTTATAAGACCATCAGGTACGGCTCAGGTCACTTTCTGGTGGAGGTCAGGTCAAGGTCAGGTCAGGAGAGGGCCGTCGTGGTACGCCAGTGGCGGCGGCGCCGAGTCCCACGAGAGGACCGGCAGTGCGGTTGGAACGGCTGCGAGGCAAGCACCGAATACACTCAACTACATTTATTTACGTGGCCGAGAATCCATTGCAAACAACAATGTAGGTAAAAGTTTGTTAAACTTAACTTTTTGATCATATTTCGAAAACAAATAATTGATTTTGATCTTTTACACCCAAACACTAAATGATATAGAAAGTGATGTGTCAGCGAAGTTCATTTTAGGTAAAGACTATCGATAGATAAAACACGCGATTATTTTAGGAAAAGCATCTCATTGTTGCACGCACGACGATCAACTAACGATTAAGTTTAGGTCCATACAAGTGTCCATATGGCCTTGGGTCCTAGGGCTTTGGTAAGGTGTGCAAGGGAGTGCAGGCCAGAGAGAAGCCGAATGATATCCCAGCTTTGTGTCTTGAGACGTTTGGTTTTTACGTAGCATGTTATTTGGATAAAAAGAATTAGTATCTAGTACACAAGCCCTGGGTAATGGAATTGTTAGCAGTGCTCGATCCCGACGCACGAGATGTGTACGACAATCCCCAGCGGCCTATCCAGAGAGTTGGGAGAGTTTTCGATCAGCCAGACCTTTACCTCATCAAAAGGTATCGAATGCCAAGACACATGCTACTTGAACTGACATTACAAGTTCGTGATAGTATGGCAAGGAGCAGCCGAGGCCGTAACATATCACCAGATGTGCAAGTGGCATGCGCGCTGCGTGTCCTGGCGGAGGGCAATTTTCAGCGTCCATCCGGCGACACTGTGGACGTCAGTCAGCCCTCCGTCAGCCGCGTCCTCCAGCGGTTTTGTGAGGCTGTACGTGCTGCCTATCCCAATGTCATTCATTTCCCTGGAACTGAGCAAGAAATCGCTGACACAGAGCGCCAGTTCAGGGACAAGTTTGGCCTTCCAAACGTGCTAGGCTGCGTGGACGGCACACATGTTAACATCAAGGCTCCCGTCGTGAATGAACACCTCTACGTGAATCGTCACCAGAGGCACAGCATCAACGTGCAAGGAGTGTGCGACAGCAACATGCTCATCACAAACGTCGTCGCCAAGTTTCCGGGTGCCAGTCACGACGCTTTTGTTTTCGAACAAAGTGCACTGGGCCGAATGCTGGCGTCATCCCACGGCCGTCTGGGGTATCTGCTAGGAGACAGCGGATACCCACTTCGCTCCTGGCTGATCGTCCCCTTCGACGAACGACATCGAGAACGCATGACGCCGGACAAGCAATCAAGCAATCAAGAACAGGCTGCTCTCGTTGATATCATCGCTGGTCACCCAGAAGTTTTCAAGAAATTCAGCGGCCCAGGTCAGTCCAAAAACCAAAAAGAAGAAAACTGGCGATTGATTCAGACTGAGCTAGCTGCTTTGTTCCAGACTTCCACGTCGGTAGAGGAAATAAAAAAGAAGTGGACAGACATGAAATATGCTGCAAAAAAAGAAGTGGCACGGTTCCGGCGAGAGTCGGGTAAAACTGGCGGCGGGCCCCCACCAACAGCGCCGGAAGACCTGCACCATAAGATCATAAGCATCGTTGGAGAGGAGGCCGTGGACGGAGTGGTCGGCGGCATCGACACCGCGCAGGATCTCTCAGACCACTGCAACGCAGGAGAAGGTGACCATGCCCAACCGGGCACCAGCGATGGGCTTCACTACGGTGAGCAGGCGCGACCACTCAAAAAAAGACGACATGCGGCAGCTGAGGAGTCTGTGGCAGCAGAGATGCTGAAGACACAGCAGGGAATCTTGGCGTCGCTCAAGGAGCTGGTGGCCACTCAGCAGAGAAGTGTGTCGGTGCAAGAGCGGCTGCTGGCTCTTGAAGAGTGCAAGGTGTTTGGCCGCTCTAGCAACTTCCCTAACAGTGAGACGAACTGACTGACTGACTGACTGACTGACTGACTGACTGACTGACTGACTGACTGACTGACTGACTGACTGACTGGCTGACTACACGTGTGCTACTCGATTGTGTTAATGTGAAATATAATTCCTTTTAAACTCGACGCACGTGTATTTAAAATATGGCGTACGGTGCTATACAGTGTTTTTAAGGAATATATTTTCATGCCTGAAAATATCTTCCATTAAAAATACAGTATCAAGAATCTAGATAAATCGAAGATTGAAAAGCTAACCGTTGGCTCATAAAATGACATAACATAACTCAAAACCAATCTATTGTGTTGGAACTCTTAAAGAGAACCCAAATTAATAGCATACAAAGGTGATCCCGCACTTAAGACTGCTCTGGGAGTAGTCGTAAGTTCACAATACCTTCAACATTATGATCGTACGATTATCGGAAGATTGGACTTAAGATGTCCCGACGTGAATCGCACTTACGATCGTTCGTACGACAAATGTCTACGACCAAAATTTTGATCGTAAGATAAATCTTAAGTGTCTGCGATGTCAACGTGAATACCAAATTATCGTACGACAAAGAGCGATCGTAAGATAAATCTTACGAAAAATTCCGACGTGAATACGGGCCCTGGGCCCAGTCCTGTTCCTCGTCAGTGTGAATGAATACCGAGCCTGTTGAGGAGTAGAGTAGTCTCAATCATGTCACTTCTATGTATCCTCTCCTTGATACTGGGTAATATGGAGGCGAGCCTCATACAACATATTTCTAATTGCCTGTAACAGTTTGGTTGCCCATCTTTGCACCCATTACAGTCTTAATATCCTTGACAGTGTGTGGACCCACTGCCTGGATGCAGTATTCAAGATGGGGACGAACATAGGTGGTAAACAGTGACTTTACCCCTACAAGCTCCTGAGATGATGATGATGATGATGAATTGAGGTTTTTGTACAAGCTCCTGACTGGAAAAGCAGAAGTGAACCATTAACAGTTCTTTGAGGTGACACATCAGGAGGGAACAAGAGGACATGGACTCAATCTTATAAAGAAAAGGGCAAAACATGTTTCCAGACTTTTAAATTCTTCTCAAACCGAGCAGCAAACTTGTGGAAACAGCTACCTAAGGAAGTCTGGTTGAATCTTCAACAACCAACAGTTTCAAAAATAAGTTTGATAAGCTGCACTGGGCCAGTTTCCTCAGCCTGATCCGATAATCTTGTCAGGACATAGGTGTAGGAACATTTTCACTTTTCAAAAGTGGGGGGGGGGCAGGCCCTAGAGACCTAAAACCTCACCTACCCCTAAAATCCATTTTCTCCTCGGATTTCGGCCACTTTACTTTTGCAAACATGCTCAAATCAGTTTAAAAAATGTTACAAGAAAAAATCGGCCAAAACCTCAGGGAAGCCCTCATTCAGAAAGTAAGCCTGGTGGACGCGTCCCAGTTCTCCACAGCCGCGTTGGCAGTTGGCACCCATGCGAATTCCAGACTTCAAACTGGTTTCGAGCTAAAACAATGGCAATGGACCCCCATTAGACGCCAGAAACGCACCTATCTCAAATATGCTGCTAAATGAAACAGGGCCTCATCATCTGGTCAATGCGGGCACTGACATCTTTAGACTTTTCTTGCTTGAAAAGTGGGGGCCACCAACCATTAGTAGCCCCCCACCCACCCCGGCCCGTCCCCCCTGTTCAGTTGGGGAAACTAAGAGGAGCCAAACAAAAATTGGATTAGCCAATCAACGGCTGGAGTGGGCGGGGCGATGACCATATATGGTCATAAAATCAGACATCTTCATCTTTTCAATGCATCCTAACATTCAAATGAAAAAATTTAAAATAAGGCATAATAATGTTTTTTAACCACACAAGGCCTACACTCACTTGGCGCACAATTAACCGGCGGCTCTAAATCGCATAGTTAAAACGCGTCGCAAGGTCAGTGATTAGCAAATATGGCGGATTGAAACAGGCACCAAAAAATGTAAGCAGTACAGTAGTTTAAAAATTTCATTATTTTTATTATTTTGTTTATGGTTTTTCTAATTTTGGTTAAGTTATTAATTTAAAATTAAATATCTTTGTTTATTGTAATTAAATTAAATCTTTTAAAAATCTTCTTTCAAAACACCAATCCACTTATTGAATGGCCAGCTGATTGTGACGGCCAGAACCTGCAGAAAAGCCGTTTTCCTATCACCATTTTCGAGTCAATTCGCCGAATTGAATCAAATCATGCTAATTCCTTCTGGAAAATGGAAACCTTTTCTCTCCGATAAGTGGACGCGATACCGCAAGCACCGGCTTGTTATGCCGTTTTTCACCCTTAGTAGCGGGGGCTGCATTTATGCCCATATATGGTTATCAAAAGTCAATTGGTAAATGTCAAGTTTACGTCCTAAGCACATTTCAATGATATTTCTTTCATAATCTTACATATTTTGACATGCTGAATCCAAAAATCATACTTACATGTCTCGCAAGAACAAAATCATCACCAATACACTAAGCAATTACACCTTCGGACACCGCACGATCAAAACACGGCAAGAGGAAATCGAAAGTATGCAGCGTTGCCATTGATGAAAAATATTTCCTGTCGAGAAATAAAAACAATCAATATATGATAAAAATAAAAAAGAAATATGTAAAAAAATATTTATTTTAAAAAATATAAGAAATTAAATAGCAAAACAACAAAGGGGAAATGTTGGGAACCGGGGTTATTGGGTGGGGAGGGTTAGAAAAACAGGGAAATGTTGGGAATCGGGGTTCATGGGTGGGGGAGAGAAAAAATGAAAATGACGTCATAGGGAAATGTCGGGAACCGGGGTTTGTGGGGAGGGGGATGGAGAAAAATACGATAAGAATTGTTACAATATTTGGGAAATTTTAGGAATCGGGGTTCTTGCCTCAAATCTAGTTGTTACCTAACCTAACCTGACCTGACCTGACCTGACCTGACCTGACCTGACCTGACCTGACCTAACCTAACCTAACCTAACCTAACCTAACCTAACCTAACCTAACCTAACCTAACCTAACCTAACCTAACCTAACCTAACCTAACCTAACCTAACCTAACCTACTGATTTTTGCCTACCGGGGATAAGGAAAAAGTTGCTTGCAGGAATAGATTGCAGGCAAGAGTAAATCAAATATTTTTAGGTTAAGTGGTCATGCATCAGGCTTTCAGGCGCCTGAAGCCAGATACATAACCACTTAACCTAAAAATATTTGATTTACTCTTGCCTGTAATCTCTCCTAAGGCATTGCCTTCGGCACTGCGCTGCTTCGCCGCGAGAAATATTATGACGTCATTATTCACAGTTGAATAGCAACTGTTAGATATCATTCTTGATTTTGGCCAACTTTGCACAAGTAATCGCCCCCCAGTTCTCAGGATTTTCCTTTCCTCCCCCCCCCCCCCCACCCAATAACCCCGGTTCCCAACATTTCCCCTTTGTTGTTTTGCTATTCTATTTCTAATAATAATATTTCTTTTTAAATAAATATTTTTTACATATTTCCTATTTATTTTTATAATATATTGAATGTTTTATTTCTCGACATTAAAAAAAGACAAAATATTTTTCACAAATGGCAACGCGGGACACTTTCAATTTCCTCTCGATTTGTTTTGATCGTGTGTTGTCGGAAGGTGTAATTGCTTAGTGTATTGGTGATAATTTTGTTCTTGCGAGACATGTAAGTATGATTTTTGGATTCAGCACGTCAAAATACGTAGGAATGTGAAACAATTATCATTGATATGTGCTTAGGACGTAAACTTGACATATACCAGTCAATTTATTGACCCAGTCAATTTTTTTATGTTCGCCTCGTAGTTTCCCCAACTGTGTTCCTACACCTATGTGTCAGGATGTGAGCACCAAACATACCTGGTCGACACCAGGCACCAGCTGACAAGATTAAACCTTAAACCTTTACCTAACAATCAACTCACCTCTGAACAGCATTCCTTGAAACAGGTATATGAATATAATCTAATATAATCCCTCCCCCCACAGGCACACAACCACACCACTCGATCGAAACTGGCTGTAAACAAATCGCTCAGTGTCGCTACCTACTATATATGGCCTCACCACTCCAACAAAATTTCAGGGGTATATAGGGCCTTGATTTCAGGAGCTCTGCGCGCGCGTCTTGATACAGCCGTTTGACCGAGAACAAAAACGTGAGCACGTGGGAGACGATTCTGGAATATTCAAAAAAATTGGGGAGTGTCTAAAAAGCAGACGAGATTAGCAGACGAGTCCATGCTCGGAAACTACTAGACTGATTTCGATGAAATCTTCACCATTAGACGCGCCGTGGTCTGAAACGGTACCATTTTTGATAATTTATTGATTGGTGCACCCTAAGTGGTCCAAATCGGTCCAAAACCCCTAAAATATGTTGCAGACGAGCCCATGCTCCGAAACTACTAAACCCAAGATTACTTTACTACTCAGGTTGGTTCACTAGGGAAATAAAGGCGCCGTAGCTACGTCACGGATTTGGTAGCAATCTGGTAGCAATTTTTGCAGACATCAATGGCGCACGTGTTGTTTGATCGTCGCCAATACTATTTTACTGCACTATTTTGTTATTTCACTGCAATGTATTGTACATTACATTTGAAAATTTAAAATAAAGGAATATTCGTAACCCAGCAAGTCAGTTATTCTTTGAGGCAGCACTCTGTCAGCATTGAGCCTTCAGAATGTGTCATTTGATAGACTTTCCCACATTTTCTACTCTTGTGGAAAACTTTCTTAGTCATCAAAAATGTATGCACATATGAATAATTAGAACTTCATTTTCAAAGTTTTATAGAAATAAGATTTCACATTACATTATCATAAGGCTACCTGTCCATTTCGTCCAACCAATTAAATATTCATCCAGCAGAAGGCAGGTACCTCTGAGAAGGTACTGATATCTCTTATCTTCACCAAATATTTCAGGAAAATGACTGAGAATGAGACCGAGACTGAAAATGAGAATGAAAATGAGAATGAAAATGAGACTGAGAAGCTATTAAAACTTCAGCGTATGAAAGGGATGTTATGGCTTATGCACATTGAAAAACATCAGATAATGCTTTTGAACCATCTCATTCACCAGCACACATTAATCCGGCTCCTGGCTTCTGTCAAGGAAACATTCCAAAATAATGCATTATTTTATTTCATTGACCACCTTGCAAAAGACAAACAGCAAACACATAACCACCAAAAACAAAAATAGTCAACAGGTAGGTACCAGCTGATCTAGCCGTGCTGAGTCATGTGCCTTTGAAAAACTTGAGCAGTCAGGGTTGAATAAACACCCCAAACTTAGCCATTCATGCATGAACAAGTGCAAATTCTGGTCGAGCATTTTATTAAAAATGAAACTAGCAGCATTGTAGGTTACAATTATAAAAAAGACAATTACAAAAAAAACAGCAGAGCTTACTCTACAAGGCATAACCATTGATTTTATAACTGATATCCAAATTCGCATCTCCGAAGTTTAACCCAGGGTATATTGAGTGAAGGGTAGGACGAACTTTGGTAGGAATTTCTAGTATAACTACTAGAAAACCTACTATATGTGGTCGGGACTAGCAAAAAGTTAGTTCAATCTAGAATATGGTAGCGCTTATGGTTGGCAGTCGTGACGCGCACGTGACAATCATTTCTTAAATTTCTTAAATAACAGGTTTTAAGGGCCGATTAGTGGGCCGATAC
The DNA here is from genome assembly GCF_019059575.1 of Amphibalanus amphitrite. Classification (NCBI taxonomy): domain Eukaryota; kingdom Metazoa; phylum Arthropoda; class Thecostraca; order Balanomorpha; family Balanidae; genus Amphibalanus; species Amphibalanus amphitrite. The sequence continues at coordinate 122,349 of NW_024882502.1, read as the reverse complement.
ATTCAATTAGCTATTAAAGGGACCATCCCACCTTATCATTAGTTTTGAGTTGAGATAGCCAAGTTTGCGGCCAGGCTCAGAAACCACCATTTATCCTGGTCGCAACCCCCGCAGCTTTATGGTGTTCAAGAAATTTCTTCCCTTTACTTGCAGGGTGGGACCAGCTTAGTCCCTATCTCTTAACCATTAGCGGTTTGTTGATGACGTCAGCAGTCGTTTCAACGCCCGCCATTCCTTGAACCCGAGTTTTGCTGACCTTGAGCTCCCTTTTTTATCAACGTGAAATCCGTCGTCGGCGCTGAGAAAGCCTATTGCTTTTCATTTTAATTTGAATATTAGAAGATACCCACCACTGGAACTTGGACTGATATTATACCAAGGCCGAAGATGATCAAGCTGCCTGCTATATCTGGAGCTTGGTGTTCAACTTCAACATGGAATGAAAAACAAAATATCAAAGCAAACTGGATATGGTACTGCAAGTTTAAAGGAAATAGTTCACTTTCACGAAATTATTATTTTTGCAATGGATTTATGATTTTTTGTGTTCAAAATGATCAGCAAAGAAAATAAAACCTATTTATAAAAAAAGATTATTTTCCATATTTTGATATAGGAAGAACTTTTCAGTTTCTGTAAGGCACACGCGATCCAGTATGAAAAGAGCATGGGTCCCGAAAATTCTTCAGAAACTAGAGGAATTATCGCGGCCACCGGCATTTGGGCGATCTGCTCGTGCTTTTGTTACTGGAGCGCCTCTTTCCCCGAGATTGCGCCGGCCGCCTGCCATGGAGGAAAAATACACGACTTTGAAATCCGGCTGATCGTGGGAAAATACCGCCGGAGGTCTCGGCTATATGCAGGAATTCACCGGGATGTATAGTATATACCACTGCCTCGAATAGGCTATAGCCTGCAAGCTGGCTTTGGTGCAAACTGCAAACATGTCAAACATGGTATAGGGCGGATTGTCGATTGATGTAAGCGAATCAGACGTTCAATTGACAATTTCCGATTCTTATTCGATAATTACGGCCAATTATATTTTATTTTAGGAAGTGTTATTAGGAGCGGAGCAATAAAATCTCATTTCTCTCCTGTCTCTTTACCTATCTCTCAAATCCCTTGCTCACTCATCTTTCCTCTCCATAGGCGGCGGAACGGGGAGGGCACCGGGGCACCGTCCCCCCCTTTGATCTTGGCATTTTAACATTAGCCCTATGGGCGTTGCATGGAAAGAATGGGACCAAAAGTTGGCAGTGCCCCCCCCCCCACCCTTAAAACCCTCGCCGGACCTATTGGTTTTCTACATACGCGCCGGCCGAGGGGGGGGGGGGCGGGTACGACCCCCCCTCGCCGTTTCGCCCCTGGTGGAGCTAGCGCGTGGTGGAAAAAACGAGCGTGTGCGCCGTTACGAGACGCAGAGATTGGTACCCGATTTTAAGGTCCTAGGTCAACCGGTGACCTCTGAGGTTAGGTCAAGTGCCCCAAGGTACGGTTCAGTTTTTGGTGAATAACTTCGCAAAAAATGGCCGCAGAGCCGCGATTTTGGTAGCATCGTGTTTGCCTCGCTCAGGCGCGTCGAATGATATACGTTTTGTTCGGTTCAGGTCAACTTGGGGTTTTGACCTCAGGTCAAGGTCAGGTCAGCACCCTAAGGTCACGAAGTTGGTCGAAAGAGGTCATGTCGCATATCATTCGATTCGGCAGGTCTTCTTGAGTCCATTGGTGGCTTCCGCGACTCGCTAGCTCAATTTGATCAAGAGTTATTGACGAAAAACTAATATGACCTTGATGACGTCATAAATGACGTCACACAAGGTCAACATTGCAAAAGTGACGCATCTAACCTTGCAAGGAGTGCATCAAATCACGATTCTGTGTGCTTGAGATAGTTGGAGATCGTTCCCGGCGCCAGAATAGCAGTTTGAATTTTTCCCCATTGACTTATAATGGTGAGGTCACGAAAATGACCTGACCTCATATGACGTTTAGGAAAAATCCGAGATATACAAGTTGTGAGACCCATAATGGATACTAGATCCTGCAAGTTTCATTTCTCTGTGACATCTCCTCTGGCAGTGAGGGCGTTGCGAAGTTGCGACATCTGAAGACCGTGCAGAGGTTCACTTATGACGTCATAGGTCAGTGACCTGACCTGACCCAAAAATGGTTGGTGTCAAAAGATCCGGCTTGGATCAAAGGTCAGGTATGCCAAGTTTCAGCGTTCTATCGCCAGTGTGTTCGGAGCTATCGCGAAAAAAACCCTATGAGGGGCGGCACCCGCCCCCCATAGGGTTTTTTTTTTTCTCTCTCTCTCTCTCATTCTCTCTCCTCTCTCCTCTCTCTCTCTCTCTCTCTCTCTCTCTCTCTCTCTCTCTCTCTCTCTCACACACTTTAAAGCAAACTTTTCGTAATATAAGTTAAGTTTTCGTCTTATTCCTGAAACGAAAACGTAAATTTCCGTCGATATCTGGCGCTGCCGGGTTATTTGTCCCAAAAGCCCCCTCCTCCTGGATCTGCCAGTGGGGTATTGGCCCTGTTTCACCAGTGATAGCAGCACGCTGCATAGCTACGTTTGGAACAGAGTTGCTGTCTCGTTGAATGCGTTTGATACATTTGTTTGATCGCACGGCCGTGAAGATGTTAGCATCAATATTTCATGACATCACACAGTTTGACGACGCCATGGTTTGTTGATGTTTCCATGGAAACCCAATTTGACACGTGTAATAGCAGCGTGTTGCTATCACCGGTGAAACAGGGCCCAGGTGGCCTACCATTTTTTTTTTTTTTTAGAAAAAAACTATCGTATCAGGGCTATGACGAAAAATAAGTGGCCTAAATCCGATGAGAAGACAGGATTTGGGGGTACCCTAGGAGTACGTTTGGCTCCGTGACCTGGTATGCCCCCCCCCCCGCGCTGAAACCCTGGATCCGCCAGTGCGTGAAATAATGCATTAAAGATTAAAGAACCATGCAAAGTTAGCCCTTTTACTAGTTTTACTGGCAAGGGCGATAATGTTCCCCTGAATGTCCTTATTGATCAGTACGAGAATTTCTCTAGAGTTCTCGTAGATAATTTCTCTAGTTTCTGAAGAATTTTCTGTACCCATGCTCTTTTCATACTGGATGCAAATATATGCAAGGCACGCATCCTCAACGCAAGACACCTTTTTCGGGACGAGAAATAGAATATCTTTGCCTAGGGTGATCGTTGGGCTGTAAAAGCTCCTGATTTATGCTCGTCTCAGCCCAAGCTACGGAACTGCTATTCCAGTTCAAAACCCATGTTAAAAAGTGAACTATTTCCTTTAAGTCCAAAGAAATTTGGGTATCGGTAACCCTGGCGTCACCGGTAGCGTTTTCATTCAAGGTTAAGGTTTCCTGTATTAGGCAGCATTAGGCCACCGTGCCAAGCCGAAGCATGCTGTGACGTCACTGGGTAAGAGAACGTACCACGCTATCAGTATCGACTGAGACTCAGATAGACTCAGAACGACTCAGGCAGACTCAAACTAACTCAGACCGACTCAACCGACTCAAATAGATTCCGATCGACTCAGACCGACTCAGAACGACTCAAACTGACTCAGACCGACTCAACCGACTCAAATCGATTCAGATCGACTCAGACCGACTCGGAACGACTCAACCGGCTCAAATAGATTCCGATCGACTCAGACCGACTCAGACCGACTCAACCAACTCAAATCGATTCCGATCGACTCAGCAAGACTCAGAACGACTCAAGCAGACTCAAACCGACTCAGGCAGACTCAAACTGACTCGACCGACTCAGAACGATTCAAACTGACTCAGACCGACTCAACCGACTCAAATCGATTCCGATCGACTCAGACCGACTCGGAACGACTCAAACTGACACAGACCGACTCAACCGACTCAAATCGATTCCGATCGACTCAGACCGACTCAGAACGACTCATACTGACTCAGACCGACTCAACCGTCTTAAATCGATTCCGATCGACGCAGACAGACTCAGAACGACTCAAGCAGACACAAACTGACTCTATTTGAGTCGGTTGAGTCGGTTTGAATCCGCCTGAGTCTGTCTGAGTCGTTCTGAGTCTTTCTGAGTCACTCGGAATCGAGCTGAATCAGTCTGAGTCTGCCTGAGTCGGTTTGAGTCTGCCTGAGTCTATCTGAATCGGCCCAAGTCTGCCTGAGTCGGTTTGAGTCTGCCTGAGTCGTTCTGAGTCTTTCTGAGTCGCTCGGAATCGATTTTAGTCGGTTTGAGTCTGCCTGAGTCGTTCTGAGTCTGTTTGAGTCTGCCTGAGTCATTCTGAGTCTACCTGAGTCGCTCGGAATCGATTTGAGTCGGTTTTAGTCCGCCTGAGTCGTTCTGAGTCGGTCTGAGTCGATCGGAATCGATTTGAGTCGGTTGAGTCGGTCTGAGTCAGTTTGAGTCGTTCTGAGTCAGTCGAGTGAGTCTGCCTGAGTCGGTTTGAGTCTGCCTGAGTCGTTCTGAGTCTGTCTGAGTCTGCCTGAGTCATTCTGAGTCTGCCTGAGTCGCTCGGAATCGATTTGAGTCGGTTTGAGTCCGCCTGAGTCGTTCTGAGTCGGTCTGAGTCGATCGGAATCGATTTGAGTCGGTTGAGTCGGTCTGAGTCAGTTTGAGTCGGTCTGAGTCAGTTTGAGTCGTTCTGAGTCGGTCGAGTCAGTTTGAGTCTGCCTGAGTCGGTTTGAGTCTGCCTGAGTCGTTCTGAGTCTGTCTGAGTCGATCGGAATCGATCGGAATCTATTTGAGTCGGTTGAGTCGTTTGGAGTCGGTCTGAGTCGATCGGAATTGATTTGAGTCGGTTGAGTCGGTCTGAGTCAGTTTGGGTCGTTCTGAGTCGATCTGAGTCGATCGGAATCTATTTGAGTCGGTTGAGTCGGTCTGAGAGTCAGTTTGAGTCTGCCTGAGTCAGTTTGAGTCTGCCTGAGTCGTTCTGAGTCTATCTGAGTCTCAGTCGATACTGATAGCGTGGTACGTTCTCTTACCCAGTGACGTCACAGCATGCTACGGCTTGGCACGGTGGCCTAATACTGCCTAATGCAGGAAACCTTAACTTTGAACGAAAACGCTACCGGTGACGCCAGGGTTACCGATACCGAAATTTGAAGAGCTGACAATTGACATTAATTCTTTTCCCGCAAGGTTTCCATAGGAGATCACACCATGAAGAAATATTTTTGATGTTAACAGTTGAAAGGGGATTGATCTTCCAGTTTTGACGAAAGACGCTGCTGACTGTCTTTGGAAAAGGATGTCGGCATGAGGTGCAATTGTGCTTGTGAAGTGGTTATAACTGGTCTTTTCACAGTGTTAAATTAAATGTGCCATTGCAGCCAAGTGTGTTATCATGTAAGGTAAAATCAAAACTACAATGTTGGTTTTACGAGCATTGAGAAGGCTGGTAGGTAACACCTGCCTGTGCTCGTAAATCATGCTGCCAAAGTATTCTAAATTAATTTTATCATACACTTTTGTTGTCCAGAATGGTTGCACTATTGTTTGGTATCATATTATTCCATGTACATATGGTAGTGTTAAGTCCGACCAACATGTTACCCGATTTGAAGCTGTTACGTTACCTAAGTACCTACCTGTTTTTTTTACTGGCGTGGTGAATGTCACCTGGATTTTGTTTTGAGGTGCAGACCTAGTAACTCTGACTACATGGGTTTGAAGCTTTTATCTATTCTGTTTTTACTGGCCTGGTGAATGGCGACTGATGTTGTCCGTGGATGGCACTGAAACAAATTTTGAGTGTCAACTGCCATGTACAGTGTTTTAATACAATGCTGAGGGCTGAAAGTTGTCTTGTTTAGAGTGGTGAAAGTTCAGGATATGCCAGCCACCATGGTGGGTCAGAGTTAATGTGTTGCAGTCAGTTCAGCTTCGGCAAGCACACGGATGGGCATACGCATCAAGACCTGCTCTGCCATACTTTCAGCCAATTTTACCTAGGCAAGTCTTTTCTTTTTTTCTGCCAAAAGCTATGACATTGTGAATATCAGTGCTGTGGCCTGTGTGTAGCTTTCAGGAAAGCAATTCTAAATAAAGCTCTGATAAAGTGCATGAAATCAGCAATGCAGCCCTCTATTACATTTTCTACAACATCTTACTTGTTCCTTGCATGGAGAGAAAAATGCAATGTTATGAATTCGTTTATTCACATAATTTGACAAGCATGCAGTTACCTGCTACTATCACTGCACAAAACAGAGCAGAAAACATCAGTTGATCAAACACAAGACACAACAGAAGTTTACAACATAGGCCTGCCGAACCTGCTTCCTCCCACCACAGTTGATGCCATTTCCTAGCCTGGCTTGATGTGAGCACTGAATAGCTGCTTTGTCTAATTACAGCTCACTACCATTCAACTTAAACTACTCTCTTTAAAGTAAGAGTGAGAGCGTTCAGTGTTCATAGCAGCTCGACAGACGACAGACAACAAACATCTTGACAAACCAACCAGTATTTGATTTGGCTAATGATTTATGTGCCTGTTGTATCATGGCCAAACTACTTTAACAGCAATAATCCCTGTTTCATCTTGATCTTGCTTTTAATTCCATTTGAACTCAGATCTTGAAACAATCATCTGAAGTGATATCAGATACTGGCTTCTGTTTCTCTTGAAAGCAAGTTAAAACAACAATGATAAACTAAGGCAGGAGATGTGAGTTGTGGCAGTAGATTTTTGATTCAACATATGTCAACCTTATATTGCTTGAGACCTCTGTGACAGACAAACAAATATTTATAGTTTTTTGATAGTTTGGATTCTTGGCTTGATTTAGCAGATCAGCTGTGAGCCTTGACTTTGAAATCACATAAATGTCATGGTACCCGAACGAATCCTCGCATGACATTTCTTCGTCCGCATTTCTTCGTCTACAAATCTTCGTCGGTGCATTTATTTGTCCATCAATGCTTACTCTTGCATATATTTGCGTTGAAGAAGAAATGCGAGCCGATTTTCATATACCCTGATGCGAGACAAAGTAATGCGATACGAATAAATGCCCTGACGAAGATTTGCAGACGAAGAATTGCGATACGAAAAAATGCATTAGAAGAATTGTCCTGGAATCCTTTGTTGGCCATCATATATTGACCTTGATAAGATAAACGCATCATTCGCGCAATATTTGTCGCACTTTGATACCAAATTATTGCTTCCAAATGCCGACGTAAAGAAAACCTTTATGTGACGTCATAGAAACAGCGGAGTTCCCAAAAAGTAAACAAAAATAAAAGTCTTATATCTCGAAAACAGTTGAATATTTTCCGGTAAAATTTGGTAGATGTTCATTTTCGCTCTTTGTGATTCACGCTACATCACTTTTATGCCAATTCATTAACTTTTTTGAAGGTGGGAGGGTCCCTTTAATAATTGATTATGCAAGCATTCAAGAATCTACATATTTAATTCTAGCCAAAATCACGCGGCGCTCCCAGGATTCGAACTCACGACCCTCGGATCTGTATCCCGATACGCTACCGACTGCGCTACCGAGGACCGCGAGCCGACGCTCGGAGAGGCGGATCGCGGGTGCTGGCGTGCAGAGAAATCTTTACCCTGTACGCCGTAGAAGATCGGCTGGGTTTCGTGAAAAATGGTAGAGGAATTGTCGAAAGAAAATTCATCGATCTATCATTTGAGACTAAGAACTATTGATTCCTTCAAAGGTTGACCGAGATATCGCTCGCCGAAAACAGGCCATTTAACATGTAAACCCTATGGGCTGGTAGGAAATGTACGCCGTGGAGCAGCGGTGCTACCAACTAACTTCGGCGGGGGCCGGTTTAACCCACCTACCAGCCACCTGCACATTTCTGCGCACATGTGCTGCGCAATGTGCACAGTCACTACACATTACACAATAATGAGAATTAAAATAGTTTTAAACAATCAAGCAAGTCAGGACTGGTATGCAGATTCACAAGTTCCCTCAACATCTTCAATTACCAACAATCAAGAGCACCTTGTGATCTCAGTAACTCCGCAGATCCATCTTCTGTTTTCCATTTTCAGTTTTCAATTGAATTATAACTTCCATCTGGGAGACACATGTTGCATCATTATGTTTAAACAATTATTATGCTTGAACTTTTGGTTTTTCATGTGAACTTCACTTCAAAAGTTGATTCAATTTTATAATTTGTATAATGCTACGATCACGGCGCACCAAATCACAGATATTTTGAAAATAACCAAGCAAAAGCCACATTCTTCAGCAAACTATGAGAACCATCTGATCTATGCTGCGTTGAAATAATTGAAAATCGCCAAAATCAGTCAAAATATGACAATTAAATTGATATAAACTTCACAGAAACAGGGTTGCCAGATCCAGAATGGTCCTTATCGCCAAATTCGCCCCTCGAATTTCGCCAAAATTCGCCAAGTAGGATGCACTGTATAAGCATACGTATAGTCTGTTCCATATCAAGTTTGCAGTCGGAGTTTCTTCGGCAGATCGCTCCTCCGCTCAAGAATTTGCGTCTTAAAATGTAAAAGAGCTATATATGTATACAGAAATCATGCACTGCTTTCAACAGGGCACTTCGGCTGCAAGCTTGAAACGGAACAGAGTATAGCAGCGCAAGTTGGCGTAGGTGTAACCGTGTTCACGATTCGTTTCCAAGTTCACGATTTACCTATCTCGTTTCTCATATTCATTTACATAACATCTACATACATTCTCACATTCAATCAAGAAGATATTTTCATCAGGAACATTTTATATTTGAGTGCGTAATATGAAACGTTGGAAGGTTAAGTTAATCAGATTACGAAATATTTCGTAACGATGTTTTTTGCTTTGTTTTGTTCATTTTTTAAAATAATATTCGGTGATTTAGAGGTGAACTCTGGAAATTCGCCAATATTTGACGTTTTATCGCCTATCGCCAAACGCCGTGCTTCTATCGCCAATGACTTTCAAAATTCGCCAAATTGGCGACATATCGCCAAGTCTGGCAACCCTGAACAGAAATGCGAGGGAATATGGTAGTAATCTGGTAGCAATTATGAAGGATTTCCCCTGTCGCTGATAAAAAACACTTGAAACAAAATTTTTAACGCAGAGGAAATCCTTCATTATGAGTTGCAGGGACCATTTGATTGGCCCATTTTAGATAAATATAGGCCGAATGTTTCGATTTCAACCCCATTTATCGTAATGAGAAGAATCCATTGGCTTAGTGGTACGTCTTTTGAACACATGTAGGCCTTAGATTTCTCCTTAGCCCGCCTGAAACACACCATGCTTTGCATGCATTTCTATGGGTGAAGGAAAATTCATGCGCCGTGATGACGTCACGGTAAAGGAATTCTGAAGCTCGTGAACGGGGGCTGACTAAACCGACTTCGATGAAACCTTCACCATTTTTTTTCTTAAATTTTTAGAAATTTTGTCCGAATGGCTGAATGGGTGGCACTGGCTTTGGGCCCGGGTGCCCCGCTAAGCAGTGCTTGTTGCGAATGGCACCACGAACCAACCACCCGGGCGGTGTTTCACGGGACGCTGCTATCAAATTGCGCGAGCTGATGTCACACTTGCGGTAGTGTTGGAGCAATGGGCCTGTTGATGTTTCCATGGAAACCCAATTTGACACGTGTAAAAGCAGCGTGCTGCTATCACCGGTGAAACAGGGCCCCGACCTCGCCCGCGCCCGGTTTACCGGTGATTATTTGGATCGAAAGTTTAACGTGCCGCAGGTAGATGGCGGCACGGTCCTCCCGGGTCTAGCGTGGCCCTCTCTCGCCAGTTGCCAGCTGGCTGAATATAGTAACGCGGGTCAAACGACGTGGAGCTTCCCGGCCGCGAACTCGCTGCCACCGAGTTACGAAACTACTGGGCCGATTTCGATGAAATGAAACTTTCACCATTAGACGCGCCGTGGTCTGAAACGGTGCCGTTTACGATACGTTTTTGAATGGTTCGCCTTAAGTGGTCCAAATCGGTCCAAAACCCCTAAAAACTGTTGCAGACGAGCCCATGCTCCGAAACTTATCCACTAGGCCACGGGGAGGACAAATCCATCAGACGTGCCAATTGCCATGCTCTGAAACGGTGCCGTATGAGATAATTTTTTATTGGTCCACCCTAAGTGGTCCAAATCGGTCCAAAACCCCTAAAATCTGTTGCAAACGAGCCCATGCTCGGAAACTACTGGACCGATTTCGATGAAACCTTCACTATTAGACGCGCCGTGGTCTGAAACGGTGCCTTTCTTTATAAATTTTTGATTGGTCCACCCTAAGTGGTCCAAATCGGTCCAAACCCCTAAAATATGTTGCAGACGAGCCCATGCTCCGAAACTACTGGGCCGATTTCGATGAAATGAAACTTTCACCATTAGACGCGCCGTGGTCTGAAACGGTGCCGTTTACGATACGTTTTTGAATGGTTCGCCTTAAGTGGTCCAAATCGGTCCAAAACCCCTAAAAACTGTTGCAGACGAGCCCATGCTCCGAAACTACTGGAGCATGTTAGACCACGGCGCGTCTTATGGTGAATGTTTCATCGAAATCGGTCCAGTAGTTTCAGAGCATGGCCTCGTCTGCAACAGATTTTAGGGGTTTTTGACCGATTTGGACCACTTAGGGCGGACCAATAAAAAAAAAAATATCATAAAAGGCACCGTTTCAGACCACGGCGCGTCTAATGGTGAAGGTTTCATCGAAATCGGTCCAGTAGTTTTGGAGCATGGGCTCGTCTGCAACAGATTTTAGGGGTTTTGGACCGATTTGGACCACTTAGGGTGAACCAATCAAAAAATTATCAAAAACAGCACCGTTTCAGACCACGGCGCATCTAATGGTAAAGGTTTCATTAAAATCGGCCCAGTAGTTTTGGAGCGTGGGCTCGTCTGCTTTTAAGGGGGTGACGGGGTCTATGGTTCTAGACCATTTTGGTCCGATTGATCCAGTCAGAGAGAACCAATCGCAAAAAAAAACGAAAAACGGCACCTATATACGTTCCCTGCTATTGAATGGTGAAAAAATATCCAAATCGGTCCAGTGGTTACTGAGCATGCCGCATGGGCTCGTCTGCTAATCTCGTCTGCTTTTTAGACACACCCAAAAATTTGTGCGTGCATCAAGTTGCATTATATTCATATTCAGAATCGCGTGCACATTCGCGGACCTGTTAGATTTGGCTCAAAATTGCACAACTGATAGATTTTGAGCTTTTGATTCCGAAAATCATGCTCGTCAAGTGGTTCTTAAAATAGGTATTCACATGTGTTTCACTGCTAACATATTCTGGACCGTAACCATTATTGGAAAAATCGGACCCAACCAACTTTTGGAAAACTCCTGATTTTATGTAAACATAAAAGCTGATTAAAAAAAAAAAACTAATTTGTATTTAACGCCGTCTCATAGTTTTTTTCAGGATGAGCATCTAAAGTTCAAGGTCGTTCAAGGTCATGCACCTTTTCTCACCTCTTGGCGCTATTTGACACGTGACAGCTATAGGTAAGTGGCTCTCAAAGATCGGCGCCCGAGCCTTCAGAAACAGCAGTGGAAGATCGGAGTGGTGTTCATAAGTGCCGGCCTGAGGGCCCTAAGAAGTCGGTTTGGGTCCCTTGGAAGCTACATAGCGTGGGATCCCTTCTTAGAGTTCAGTCATCAGTGGGACTGAACACGGCCCTCGTTACACCTATGCAATTTGAATGTGCATGGATGCGCATATCTGGAAAAGTTCTTGACAGCGTTCAAAGGGAGTACCATTTTCATGCTCAGCAGAAGCGGCGGAACACTTTCAATTACGGGAGGGGGGCACTTCCGACTTTTGGTCCCATTCTTTCCATGCAACGCCCATAGGGCTAATTTTAAAATGCCAAAATCAAAGGGGGGCACGGTGCCCCGGTGCCCTCCCCGCTCCGCCGCCTATGATGCTCAGGAGGTCAAGGAGCATCATTCCTGTGATTTTGAACGAAATCGGAGGGGTCCGACCAGGTCCGACAAATTTGCTTAATCAGTGGCAAATTCGAATACCCCTTGTATTTAACTGTTAGCTGTAGGAAAGAGGTTTTAAGACTGTTTTTTACATTTTGGTAGGTACAGCAACGCCCCTTGGATTTCAGTAGTAGTACCTATATTGTTTTTGTAGGAGGTAGTGCGAATGTCCACCATAAATATAGGTAAGGCCGCCCCACACGGCACACTGGACCTCGCATGCGGGTTGCGAGTCTGCGGGTTTTTGATTCGCGGGTGTAATGCTCATTCATGGAGTGATCAAAGCATTCTCTTATTGGTCACTACATGAATGCAGTGAAGCCGGCACACCCTCAGAAAATTGCATATTATTGCAATATCAGCACAACGAACCAAAAATCGACTTCAACAAAACACGCCAAAGCTCGCAGCCCTCGCAGCGAGGAAATTCGAAAGTTGACTCAAAATCAACTTTTGGAATGCTATGCAAGTTGGCTCGCATGCTGAAAACATGCAGACTCGCTTGTTACATGGTGGTGTGGGTCACTCAGCACAGAGCGTATCCTTTAATCTTAAAGAAACCCGAAAACCCAAAAACTCGCGATCCGCATGCGAGGCTCAGTGTGAGGCGGCAGTCCTTCTAAGGTCCTCCGTCGGCCTCAACAGCCCAATACTGGCTTCTGAGGGTCCCGTCGGCGTCCAAGGGCCCATTGGCACTATGGCAGTCTCTGAGGACCCTTTCGACTTTGAGGACCCTCCATACGACAGACCTATGAAGACCTACACGGATCTTATCATGGAGGGGCCGCGTGCGCCTCTGAGCAGGGCTGCGAGGTCGGGGTCGCAGTCGGTCGGAGTCGACAGCTCTGACCGGAGTCGGAGTCGGTTTTGGAAGCCGGGGTCGGAGTCGAGTCGAAGGCACCGATAAATCCATCACAGAAAATGAGCATGCTAGGATATGGATTTTTAGAATGGCGAACCGATTCCCTAGATCATTTTAATCTTTTTTCTGTTTAAGGTTCGGGATCATCTGCACAGGGGCCTGTCCGGGGGGGGGGGGCCTACAAAGCCACTGTATGCTTCCCATTATAAGGCTCTACACTGCTAAAGCTGACGTAACGGGTAATATGTTTTTAACTGACGTAGTTAATTTTGCCGAAGAGGTCCTCTCTACAAAAAAAATACTTTTTACATTGCATAGCTAGAGGAAAAACTTTAACACCATTGCATTCCTCGCGCCATGGCGCGTCGAATGACATATAAAACGTGTGAGTAATGATTATAGAAAGGCATGATTTAAGACTATATTGGATTTCATAAGAACAAAATGGAAAATATTAACCGTTTAGCACTAAACTGCACCTGCCAGCAGGCAGCAGCCTAACTCAGGTCATGCGACTGTGTATCTGGGGTGACGTCTCTGGCACTACGATGACGTAATCAGTGACGTCATTGGGTCAGTGACCGCGCTGTATCGATTCCCGCGTCGACAGCTGGCGGGCCGAGCTGCCGAGATAAAACATACGCCGACCGAGATTACCGGACGGGAGAGTTTCCAGACAGCAATGTACGACAGGCTGCTCGGTGAGACATGTAAACAGCAATAAAGTCTGGTGACAGAGTGGGGGTGGGGGTGGGGTATAAGAGTGAAGGAGCGATGAGCACCATCTCACTGCCAAAAGCGCTGCCCAAGAACACCCCTGCACGCCCTGGCCCTGTGACCCAATAGATCATATCGTCGCCATATCTGAGTCTTTACACATATTCCGGTTGATCGCTGCTTTTCGAAATGGGGCACAGCCACCGGGACAATATTTGAGTTGTTTAAGTATCATACGTTACATAAACATACTTTTTACGCATTATTTCACTGCACTATGGCTGGCGCACACTATGGCGATTCGGCGTTCGACAAAAGCGGAGCTCTGTAGCAAGGGCGGAGAATGGTCATAATCCCAGGGGGTGCTTTTCTAGCATCTGATGAATGGAAAAGTCGAATTCTTGCGTAGAAAAGCATGTGTAGGTAGTGACGTTTCCAAGCAGCATCACTCTCCTCGCGGCTTACGCAAAGCAGTTTGTGTCTCAGACGTAAGTTAAGCACCCCTGGAGCACTACTGCACGGTGACTTTTGAATTTCAGGGGCTGCTCGAGACTCGAGCACCCCCAAAACCCCTAATTATCCACCCCTGCTCTGCAGGTGACATTCCTACATCGGTGCTCTGGCGACTTCCTTCTAGTTTCCATGCTAGCTCGGCGGCGCCAAAGCTAACATGGGTGCTCGACCCAGGGAAGTTGCTGGGCTGGGCAAAAAGGCCCAGGGAAGTTGCTGGGCAAAAAGTCGTCAAACCTCACAATGCCTGATGTTCAAGTTGGATCAAATGATACCCTGAAACAATGCAGATCATTACAGATATATTATTTTGCATTACAACGAGATTACAAACGTCCTCAGTGCGAAAAAGATTGATTTGCAAGGCAACGAAGTCCTACAAATTAGCTAAGTTTGGTGGGGCAAAACACTTATTGGTGGAGCAGCCGCCCAACCGACTGTCTAGGAAGCTCCGCCCCTGATAGTTAATGTAACCTGCGTGCGATATTCTGCTCGGATTCATGTTATCTATGATAAACATAAACATTTATTCTCTTATCTGTTTCTTTGCTTATTTATAATCATCACCACAGAGAAATTATCCACCGACAGGTGCCATCGGATCGGATCCGACCTCCAACCTGGCTGTGGCGGGCAGATAGTCCAGGCGGTGCCGGACTAAGTCTTCTAATTTTACAACAGATTCCAGCTCGGTACCGGCGATACAATACTTGGTCCGAGCGGGGCACGCCTGGGAGTGGTCGAGAGAGATTTGCATATCGCCGTTTGTGTCAGTCCCCTGACGCACCATGCTGTCAGTGATAGCTGGTCAACACCGCACTGCACTTGCAGATGGTGAAAAGACGTGCCGGTAAATTTAACGCCATCCGCATACATAAGGCAACTTGAGATTTAATTTCGCAAGGTGCAGTCGCAAGGTTCGATAAGGTTGGTACATATTAGCCGTTTTCACGACGGGTTACCGGCGAATGCACCTGATTTGACCAAATCTGTACCGAATTTCTTTTACAGCAAATATCTTCATCTTGGCCGTTTTCACGACGGAATAGCAGGCATCTATTTAATCCCCATTTGATCCTTAAGTTCCTCAGGAATTTTAGTAGTTCTTTTTAGTAGGTTCCCCAGCTTTCGAATGAATGGTGCGTTAGTTTGCTATTTTTCTATTAAATATCACATCGATTTACTTTATCTAAGGATTTATCACTAATATCAACATAAAGCGTAAGCACAATTATAAAATTATGAAATTATTAGATACTAGTACAATAGTTAAAAAAAGATACTGAGTTGCCAGGCTACAAAGAATATATTCATTTATGGCGCACGACAGACATTTAGAAAGCAGCGCCCTGTTTTATTGCACGCTGCTAGCCGCTTCCATTGGGTTTTGCAGGCCGTCGTCATTGGTCGTTACACGTATGATGTCACGCGACTTGTGGCCTGTCACGGCTCTTTAATGATCTCCACTAAATGAATGCAACAATGGCCTTTTAAGTTGATCTCTGTGGCCATCTGTCTATGGAGCGACCAATATGAAAGTTGGGTGAATTTACCGGGGTTACATGACTATGAGCAAGCAAATGTGTATCAGGAATGGATTTAGGTGGAGAATTGCGCTGGACCATGAGTGCTCGAACGCTCCCAATTCCACGCCGGTTTGGCTTTGGAGCCGAGACAGACGATGCGGGTCAAGGTCACCGCTGGGGTAACGGTGGATTGGGTGCGCCCGAGCACCCGTAACGCGGCACAATTCTCCATCTATGGATTTTCCTATTCGCTCAGCATTGTGATAGGCGTTCGTAATAGCATTTACTCTGCTCATGTACCTATCCCCGGTTATTTAAAAGAAGTTTTTGTGGGGGAATATCACGGCTTTAGGTACTCGGTGGCCCTATTCACGACTTTCAAAGAATGCTCCGATAACTAAACACCGCACAGACCTACTGCATTAGTGAATCTGACAGAATGTCTGTGGAATTACATCCCCCCTCACCACACCCCTAAAAACTCATCCAGTGTCCAAAACCACTTTTATCGACTCGCAAAAAACACACACACACACACACACACACACATACACACACAAAGCATGGGGCATGTCAGCTCTCAGTTTATTTATTATTGTCTTTACCATGGTTCAATTGCATTGCGCGATTTAAAGCACGTGAGTGCCTATATAGTATATATGTAGAAAATAATATCTACAGCAAAACATCCAAAATTACAAAGGCTACAATGCTTAAAAAGTAGGTTCATCAAGGAAGCCCATTTTTACTTGCGTTGTGTTCCCAACCATGCGATTCCAACGCGGGCTATTCGCAACGTCTGTTAAGGCACGTTAACAACTGACAAGCCGCCACCGATGCCACTTATTCATAGATGGTTGATATCGCAGCTTGGGCGTCAGCAGCGCGGCCCACAACGCGTCGGCGCCAGCGCACGCAGCTGTTGGCACTCGGCAGCCGGTGTTGCGACTTAACGGCCGGCCGGCTCCATGAAGGAGAAGCTCTTGGTGAAGCTTTGTGATCGCCTCATAGCCGCCTTGGATGTCATCTTTCTTGGCAGATCTATCCGTTCAGGTGGTACGGTGCAGTCTGGATAAAGGACGAAGTCCAACGCCGCTAACCCCGCGACCGCCACCCCACAACGTGGCCGCAGACCGAACGGGCGTGAGGGCCGTAAGGGCCACCCCGCCATCCGGTAGGTGGCTGAGCAGCCGGGCGCAGCGGCGCCTGGGCGGCGGCCGCGCTGAGATGAAGTCCCAAACCGCCATGTCGCCATCACCGCCATCACCATTGCTGCAGCTGTTCCCAACCGCCTCAATCGCCGCCGTTTTGCCAGCAGTCGCGCCGCGGAATGGCAGAAGCTCCAGAGTAGCCTCCAGCGCCCCTCTCCGCACGTGTGCAGGTGCACTGCGGCCGCCGGGTCCGACGTCCAGGCAGAACATGATATTTCCATGCTGCTCCGACGGTGGGCTGGTCTTGTTTGGGCGTTCCTCCACTGTGACGTCGGTCACGCCTGCCCCGGCCAGGGCGCAGAGGCCGACGTGTCACCATCCGGTTGCAGTCCTCAGTCGGGTCGCAACGTGTACCTTTTCCGCAGCGTGGAGCGCGCTCCCGCTGGGCAGCGATACAGCCAAAAGTAGCATAGCATGCGGGCGGCCAGCGCTGCGCCGGACAGCGGACCCATGCCGGGGGTATGCCGGTCTCGGCCATTAGCGGGGTCGTCGGGGCCGAGGCTGTACATACAGCTGGTGACCGCGTGAGCCGCCAATCGAAGCTCACGGCTTATAAGCTCGACGCGGGCATCACACGCCGTCCCGATGGGAGCTCCACGACGCCGCCGCGAACTCCAGCGCGGCTCGCAGCGCGAAGACCAGTACGGACGGCCGGGGCAAACGGCGTGCGGGAGTCGCAGGCGACGTTCTGCGGACAGAAAGGGTTGGGCATAAGCTGGTCGGCAGGACACTCTTGAGCCGAGCCTTTGATGTAATTACAGATGATCCAGAAGCATGCACAAAAATTCATGACACACTATTCTCATTTATGTATTTGCTACATATGATATGATATACCAGCTCATGATCAGTGACGCATTCTGGGCAATATGTTCTAAAGTGAAGTAACTGAAGTTACAGCTTAAAAGCTTAAAAAAAAAAACAGCTTAAAAAAACACACACATTCGATAGCTTATGAGAATAACATGCCTTGTGTGCTTAATGCAGGAAAATATTTTTTCACTTTTTTAGAAACAGCAAAAGAGTTGTCAACAAGCCATGTCAACATCTAAACAATTTTTATGGAAACTGCTCTAGCTAGCTTAAAGTTCCACAACGTTTCCGGAGCACCGTACCCAAACTCAGTTCATGTTACAAGAAAAAACAGTAATAATGCCTCCTAATTTTGAATGAAATATAGGTATGAGTAATTTGATTTGGAAAGCAACAAATTTCCGCACATCATTTTAGCAAAATTACTATTTTCTTCAGCCATCAGGTTACACAAAACTATAGTAAACTTTATGATCTAGTTTACAAAAAACCAAAGCCCCGATTTTAACAAATGTAGATAAAATTTAAACAATTTTAAAAAATGTATCGTGGAGAAAATGAAAAGTGTAGGTTTGTAAAGCCGGGATATTTCAATTTCACGGATTAGGCACTTAAAGAAATATCTTCACCTTTCTTTGAGCCACCAGCCTTCACCCAAGTTTTACACGAATGTAGTGAAGCAGACAATGTGGCAACTCAAAATTGTGATGGTTTGAGATAATTATGACGGTAAAAGAAAAAGCAACACAAGGTTCCTTGATTATTTGAATTGGACAAATTAATTCGTATATGATGTAAGATAAAAACACCAAAACCACCCAACGTTTCGTGTTATATAGTGCCCGCGGGTGTAGGGTAAGGTGCCTAATTAGCGACCCCCTTAATTTGAACCGTCATTGCTCACGCTCTGTGGGTGCCGCTGTATTAATGGCTTGATTTTCGGAGAGATCGTTCATTTTTCTATTAAAATATAGTCATTTTCTGCCCCAATATTCACTAACTTATTTGTAGTGAGCATTTTGGCAGACCATTGCAAAAAAACGCTAATAGGGACCTCTTCCCGATTAGCGACCGGGGAGGGTCGCTAATAAGTCTATGGGTTTTCCCATATTAAAAATGGCAAAAAATGCGACGCCTGAAAATATGAAATATGATCTCAAAAAGGTAACCTATACGCAAAGCACTCATTCACTCGAACATGCACGTTTATCCAACACATTTACGTAAGTGAAAACTGATCACGTGATGCACTGAAGGCGAAAAGAAGGCGGAAACCCACATTTTGCGGGCTATCTCGTATGATATTTGAGGTCCGCGCTGAATTCGGCACCCCTGCAGTCGGTGACGACATTTGGCATCCCCTGCCACACATTGCAAGCTTCAGCAACACCTCATTTTCATTTCTCCCTTTTCCCCTTTCTTTCCCTTCTTGAGCTATTTGCGACCATGTCAGGCGCAAATAGGAAATATGAGTTGCGACACATTTTTAACCGCCATGCTGTGCACAGTTGAGCGATTCACTATGGGAAAACGGCAATCAATTGAAAAAGGAATGTCGATTCAGAATAAAAAAGGTGCATCATCCTAATGTGCATCGCTTTTCATCAGAGAGGGCCCAAACACACACTTTTTGGATAAGAAACTCGTCATTTTTATTTAAACTCACCTGAAACGTCTCACCAGAAACATCGACGACCGGAAAATAATTTAATTTGATAACCTAAGTATGGCTGACCTTTTGACGATGTTTTTACCCCGTTTTCTCCTGCCAGTTTTTTTGTAGGGAGGTAGGTCGCAAATCGGAAAGGGTCGCTAATTAGGCACCTTACCCTACTACGGGGAAACTGGTAGGGGTCTCAAAACACGGATCCGTGAACACAGGGGGGATTTACGTAATCACAGACTTTCTAATGCATTTGTTATTCACGCTGAGAAAGAAGGGCATTTACCTGATTGGACGCGGGCTACACATGTAGATCAAAACTTTTCTAAAACCCAACGGAGAATTATAGAAGCAGCGTTTATTGCGAAAGGTGATGTTTTGAACACTTCGAGTGGATTCTTCAGACTAGCTTCGGTGTCTGCTCTGTTGGCTAGGAAAGACGTTAATTTGTAGTATGTGTGTATGTATGTGTGAATATGTCATGCAAGGCAGAGGAAATTTGTGAAAAAGTGCCCGCGCTATATTCGAACGAAACCGAAAAAACGTACTTGACTCGATAGGTAAAACTAGGGTTACCCGCGTGCTCCGCAACGCCAAGGGGGGATTTTTTGACCCGTGGGTATTGGGTTGGTCTGTGTCGATTTGGTTGGTAGATATCCATTTCGTTCGATTGCTTTTTGACGGCCAAGCATTTTGTAAGAAAACAAAAAGATACATCGCATCGAGGTGCCCGTGTCGTATTATCATGCGTTCTACTTTAGAATGATTCGAAAACTGGCGTGAAGTCTTTTGAGGGCCATCGATGAATTTCGCTAAAAATGACAATGTAATGGTTTGGAACATTTACATTTTTAAGGATACTGTTGCTAATCATGCGAAAATGAAGAGAGAATCTTGGACAGAATGGAATGCTCTATCCAATGATACCATATTCAATTGCCAAAGGTATCAGGTTATGCAGCAAACCCCGTGTGATTAATAAAGTGGCACAAAATTGACAAACACCATTTTCTCCTGTGATTTGCACCACCTTGATTTGGATCAATCAGCTTTTCACAATTTTTATATGAGAGGCGGTACCTTTCTCTTGCAAATAGGCGTTGATTCAACTCGCTCCATTTAACGGTCACCAAAAAATAAAATTAATTCCAAAATCCCTCAAAAACCGCAATTTTTCAAATAAAAGTGCCCTCTCCGGTGCACGTGGCGCGTGCTATCCTCTGCATTGCACACCATTCAATAGCCCGTTCAATTCTGTACACGATGCTGTTTTCCCCGTGCCGGTCGGACCCCTGGTCACCAAGATATTGCACGGGAACTGGACCCGTGTCGGCCAAAATTAGCCGTTTTCGCCCGATTTCGCACGCCGATTTATACATGTAAAGTCTATGACGCGAATTTGCACTTTTTGAGCACGCGCCACGCGCTCCTTATCAATCCGATCGAGCTGAGACCCCTCAAAGGCACGTCGCGCATCCTTGATCTATAAGTTGTGCAAATTTCAGCGTGCTAGGTGCAACGGTCTGTCCTGTAGTCCACGCAAAGCACTACCAAGTCGGGACCTCGGTAACGGACAGACGCACCCTCCTCAAATAGTAATATAGACAAGCGGCTGCGCCACTTGCTTTGCTGCGTGGTAGGAAAAAATTGCGGCACCAGCCAATTTGCTTTCGAATGGTGTTTGATTCATGTAGATGTGTCGTCTAGAAGCATAGATATGGACGGAAATGTGAAGAGAATTTAAAAAAGAACTGTTCTGAGGGCGTTGTTGGATGACATTTGGGTGATACGGGGTCAAGACGGGTCAAAGGGGTCAGCCCCGGTCGCTTTGGGTCAGGCCAGGTCACATAGGTCACCTCTCGTCCGCTGGGATCAGCCCGGGCCACTGTTCTACTTTTGCCTCCACCACTACCACTATCCCTACCACTACCCCTACCACTACCCCTACCCCTACCCCTACCCCTACCACTACCCCTACCACTACCCCTACCCCTACCCCTACCCCTACCCCTACCACTACTACTACCCATACTCCTACCCCTACCACTACCCCTACCACTACCCCTACTACTACCCCTACTACTACCCCTACCCCTACTACTACTCCTACCACTACCCCTACCCCTACCCCTACCACTACACTACCCCTACCACTACCCCTACCACTACCCCTACTACTACCCCTACTACTACCCCTACTCCTACTACTACTCCTACCACTACCCCTACCCCTACCCCTACCCCTACCCCTACCCCTACCCCTACCCCTACCCCTACCAACACCGCTGGGTCATGTCAGGTCACAGAATAATTGGATCCAATCAGTACTAAAATATCAGACTTTAAAAGTGCTTTTAGCACTGCTCCTATTCGTGCCATTCCATTACGCTTAACCGTATTTGTCGGAAATGGCGTTTTGTGGCATATGTGGCACACTGCGACAAACGCGGCGCATCTGAACCTGTTGGTTGAGCATGCATCCTAGCACCAAATTGCACCCATATCAGACCATATTTGACAAAACTGTGCGATTTGCGGCAAAAATGGCGTGTTGTGACCAATGTGACGCATTGCGACAAACGCGGTGCATTTGTAAATACCTATCAAAAACTGCACCCATTTAGCAACAATCAACACATTCTCTCGCCACTTTTCATTCAAATTAATAACTTGCCGATCCGCCAATGCGAGGCACTCGCCGCCGATCGGCATGCATTTAGGCCACAAAGTTTGTCGACCCCGGCTCTCAATGAAGATCTACGAACCAATAAAAATTCCATTGGCGTTCTTCCGGCGCGCCCCACGCGCGAACCGTGCACCCCAGCGAGCCGAAACCTAGAAAAGGCGCTGACCCACTCTGTCACCTAGAAGGTGTGCAAATTTCAACCCCTTACGATATACCGTCTGCCCTGTAGGCCGGCTAAATTGAACCCACTACACGGCGTGGCGGACAGACAAACAGACAGACAGATGGATCCTGTTCAAATAGTAGTATAGATGTGTCATATCACCCTTGAAAAAGTGAATAACACGAAACGTTGGGTGGTTTTGGTGTTTTTATCTTACATCATATACGAATTACAAGGTTCCTTACCGTCGTTTTTTCACATGGGTTCAGATGAGGCTTCAACTGTTGCCGACCTGAGGAGCTATAGGGACTTGAGCTTTCCAAAACTCAAATTCTAAGGTCACTGAGCAGTGTTTGGCTTTCACACGAATGCGATAGTAAGTTATATGAAGTTGACAAAGCAAGCAAAGCAAAGCATGATGCCCCGCGCGTCCGCCCGCGACCACGCCCCGCGTCCGACTCCCGACCGCCGCGTGACCCGAGGCGCCCGGCGGTCACGTGACCTACCGGCCGGGACTGCAAACGGCCTTCACCACCATTCTTGTATGACGTCATATCCTACTGAGGTGCTGATTGGTCGGAATTAGATACCTGAAGGTAATTATCTGCCGTAGTATTTTTTGTTTCATTGTTTTGCGTGTTTTCTTATATGAAATGTAATTAAAAAATTTGTCATATTTTAATCACCATTAAAACATAACTGAATAGGTATAAAAGAGAACTCGATATATACTTTCCTTGTTTTTAAGAATTCCGGAATTAGATACCCGAGGGAGCAAAGAGGGAGCAAGTTGCCACGCTGATTTAATACCTCATAGTCGAAAGGTGGGCTACTAGAACCAAAAATTGCTGTGTTTGTAAATAAATAAGTGATTTGAGGGCAAAAAATGCCCAGATTTAAACTTCTAAAATTATTTTGAACATAAAATATTTCAGTTTGAGGGATGTTAAGGCCTCTAAGGGTAGGTACTTTTTAGGTATCAAATAAGTTCCTCTGCGAAAGTTCCGTCGTGAAAACGGCCCTTATGAATTTATTTCAGTGTTTAAATCGATGATGCTCTCCGATAATATGACAAAGCAGGCATATAAGCAATTAGTGCAACCCTAGCTGATAGCTGCTAAGAGACACACTGAACCTGATTTGACCAAATCTGCCCCTAATCTGTACCAGATGTGCACCAAATGTGTACCAGTAACCAGATGGCCGTCGTGAAAACGGCTATTGGAAACATATAAGGTTGATACGTACTGAAAAGAGAAGGGGACCCAAAAACTAACATTCGAGGACTTCAGAGGACACTGAAGTCGGCTTTGCGCGGTCTCACCGCAGAAAAGGCCGAACTGGTTCACCTTTTTCCGCTATTCGGCGACGGTTCGCGCGCATGCGCACTCATTCTGCTGACACTGGCTGGCAGCATTCAGCTGACATTTTTTGTTGTTTCGATAAGTGATTCAGCGCCTAAAAGAGGGTAATGTTGCTCACGGAATTCCGCTTTACGGAACTTTGGTTACCGAATGGCCCAGAGTGCAAAATGTGCCTTTACAAAATGGTGAAAAAGCGTCCCTGTGCTTTTGAAAGCGTTCCATTTCCTTTGAACTTCACATCTTATGTTTTTTTCTTATGGGGCAGCGTTTATAGGTATGGAGCCCAATGGTCTGCTTGGCAGGCATGTTTCACGCTGCAGTCCGTATCGTATTACTCTAATTCACATTTTAATGTGTCTTAGACCGAGCTTAAAATATTGCAAATATTTTAGGTAGGTATGTAGGTAATCAACAATCTTCATCACTTTAAAGCACAACAAGCAAAAAAAAAAAATCCTTGCATGAGATCCTGCGCCCTGTATAGACATAGACTATAGAAGTACTTACGTGTATGCCAAAATAGCAGCAAAAGGACGGGCAGCTGCACAATGCACAGTCTCTGCTGACTTCATGCTGATTCTGAATGGCTTGGACGCTATCTGAACCGGGAGCATGTGACTCCGAGTTTCCGGTGTGGACCCGTGGACTCCCGGAAGTATCCGGTGGTTGGATTGTCTGATCTGCTGGCGTGGGTAGACCCTGGACCCCAGAACCCCCCCCCCCCCTGGAACCCCGTAAGGCAGCTGGCCCGGTGGTATCAGAGGATTCTATGATCGATGTCTCATTACATTGGCGGATCCAGAAAGGCGTGAATGGACGTTTTGGCGGGCCGCCTGGGCCGGCTCACTCAGTCAAAAATAGTTTCTCGAAACATAGAAACCTTCCATAATCCTGAACGACAGAGGGCGTACCTTTTACAATCAAAATCGTGACGGCGATATGCGCAAGTAACGGGCAAACTTATTCATTTTGAATCATCGTATAAATGTAATACTTACAGGCACACTTCAATGCGCTTACCTATGTGAGTTAACGAAAATAATTTGCGACACAATTCCCATCCGATGGCTTGAACTTAGGTTACTTGAACATGAGACCATACACATTCACCGATGTGGATGATAATGCTCGATTTATGCAAAAAAGTACATTGTCTAAAATGTTAATTGTTTTCAAAACGGGCTTCGCTGTGGAACCTATGTAAATACCTATTATAGCCAAATATTTCGGCTTTATTGATCAGCCTTGTTCACTGGTTTTAAGTACACGTTTATAAAAAAATCATGGCTTAAAAAGTACTGCCCTGAAATGTGTTAATATTTAGTTTCCTCAGCGAAGCCCGTTTTGAAAACAATTAACATTTCAGACATCTATTTACCTGAGAAGAATAATGACGCTTCGGCAACAAAAATACATTGATCAATAGGTGACAGGTTTCTAGCAGAAACCTGCTGCCAATCTGCACATTGCACAACATGAAACTTTTCACGTTACATGGTCGAAAAACATTGTATGCCACTTTTCATTTGGAAGAAAGGATTGCACTGGGGGAAGGCTTCATGCGTGCTATTGAACCTCATTTTCACGATCAATGTTTGTCTCACCTAACACACCTTTAATTTTTCATTTCCTTGACGACCACTCGAACTCAAACTCATCATAGCATTGTTTCTCATCTCCTTATTTTACAAGTTAGTCCAAGCATATATTCATTCTTATAAAAATCACCGTGCTTTTTCGCCCAACTCTGAATGAAGATAACCTATTTCATCCCTCGCCGTAGAGTAATAATTTTACACATGCGTGATCTAGAGCTGTTCTCATCTCCTCGCAACTAAACCACCGTCCCGACACAGCACCGCTGGACCCGCCTCTGGCCACCGACGATCCATGAGGCAGCGTCGGTGGGGGGGGGGGATGGGGGTACCATCCGAGCAGCGCCGACGCCACACCAGAGGGGTGACGGAGTCGGGAGCGGTCGGTCGCAGCGAGCGCGTGCGCGCGGGAGAGTTTAGACTCATTAGAGGGAAGACTCACAACTCTGGAGTAATGATGGAGGATACAGAGACACTGGAAGGGGCCACGGGAGGAGCAGACATGGAGAAACAAGAGTCAACGCAGGCGAGGGAGCCTGAGCAGCGCCCGACTGGCACTTGGATTGGCACCGTCAAACAGGTAATGTTTCTCAGACGTGGCATGCAGTCGTAACGTTTTTTATGGTGTTTGCTGCTGATGCTTGTGACTTGGTTCGATAAAAATAGTAAAAGTCAGGCACAAGGACGGCAGTTATAAGGCTTCCACGGATCAACGGAGCAGTTTATTCTGTATTAATTTATTTTGTGCCTAAGGTGCTATGTTTAGCAAAAATTTCTGTATCTATCAAAATAATTAATGACCTTTTAAGATTGATCATAAAAGTTTTGTTTAACATCGCTGGCGCACGTTAAGTTGATATTGGCAGAACTCTCCCAAGGGCCAAGTTTCAAGAATATCATGGAAACCCTTGCCGAATTGGTTCGGGTACAGCTTTGCATTTCCTTCATTCACATTCCATGCAACTTTTTGTTATTCTTACCTGCCAGATAGGTAATGGAGCAATGATGACACACATGTCCGGAAGTTTCTTGCTTTCTGTGTTTTCTTGCAATTTGTAAGTTTTCGAGTGTTCTAGCCCGTCCTGCAGCTCAGTTGGCAAAGGGTTAGACTCCGGTGGTGAGAGCCCGTGTTCGAGTCGTTTCGTAGACCAAACATTTTTTACACCAGTCTCTGTTCACGTGCGCACCACACCGGCCTCCGACCAGACTACCCCCTCTCCGCCGCGCCGGAAGGGCGGTGAGGGCCGTGGACGGCAGGGTACTCGCATACCAGCACTAATCCCACCGCAGGTAGCGGGATCTCAGGCGTCCTCTAGGAGGGGACGCAGCCCCTCAGGGCCCGGTGATAGAACACGTGGTATGCACCGCCCCGGGCCGGGACGGGGAAGGGCGACGCTCGGGGTATATTAGATGAAAGGGAACGCGGTCTCAGAGGGTCCGTGGGGACGGGTCCCCACAGAGGGTAAGGACCGCCCCGGGCTAGGACGGTAGGCGGAGGGGGGGGACGCTGTCCTCTGGCCTCGGACAGACCCTCTCCCCCCCCCCCCCGCTCACACACAGCGAGACGCTACACAGTCCGCGTCGGGTCGGGCCGGGTTGGGAAAGCGGTGTCTCCTAGGCCGCCGGCTAGCCCAAGATTCGTTGACCAGCCGGTCTCCCCCTCGTCCACTCACTAACAACAACACTAGTGATGTCAATTACGGAAAATCGGAATACCGATACCAAACCAAATACCAACCAAAACCACGGGAAAATACCGAAACCAAACCAACTTGGGAACCTGAGGGAAATACCAACTTTTTGCCGATTTCTTAGCCTCTTATACATTAGTGAGGGCTTATGATACCAACAAAATACCAAACACTTTACGACTGAAATACCAAATACCAAGTTGGTATCGGTTTGGTATCGGTATACCAAAAAGTTGGTATCCGATTGACATCTCTAAACAACACTACCGCGCTCGATATAGGAAATTCCTGACGGGGTAGTGTCTGCACTCTGCAGTTGGTGGGAGCAATCGCAGCCAGTTGGTCAGTTGAATCGGAGGGAACTATTACGGCTTAGATGGGTACGATAAACTTTGGCATCCCAATTCTCCTGTCTCCATTACCCGATTGGACGGTATGTCATCGTTAGTCATGCAGCTTACAAATATATGTAAGAAAGGTTTTGTTCGGAAAGTAGTTCTATCGTCTGTGGGAATTATGGTCAACAGATAGGAAAAACCACGCAAATAGAATAGTTATATAACTCAGCACTGGAAGCATCCGGGGCACGGAACATTGAAAGATTAAAGCTATTTTGAGGAAACTGTCTTTGTTGACGTTATGAAGCATTCATAACTATTGTCAAAAGAAACAAAGGTGGTTGTCGCTGAATTTATTCACAGTTAACATATTGAGTTGAGTCACCGTTTTTGTTAATCATTTTTACATGCTTCTGTAAAGTGCGTTTCCCTATCGAAAGGCAACGATTATCATGCATCTTTCAGCTTTGTTGAAAAAAATAGAGGAATAAAATAATAAATATATCATTAAATTCATTGATTGACCAATAAATAAAACAAAGATAACTAATGAAAGTTGTAGGTAGGTGTTACATATCGATGTCTTAAGATAGCTATGTGTAAATATAAAATGGTGTATCCAAAATATAGATTCTTTATTGACATTCACGAGGATGAATTATCCCCACGGGCCCCGTGATATCTATGTTCGAGTATAACCAGACCGCACGAGGTTTTTAAGCAAACATTTAGTACATCGCTACTGCACCAGTAGCCTATGTTTGTTGCTGAATTTCTCACACGTGCCAATTTTCGATTACAAAACCAATGCCTGTCTTGAGCGCCTGGCGGCAATAATGTCTGGTTAAAGTCTCATTTGAGATTTGATGGGTGGTTCAACTGACATCTGTTTGGGGCTCGCCAGGCACCCCTGGGGCGTCAACACACGTGTCTAACGGGGGAGCTCTTAATGCGCAACCTAACTGTGCTTAAACTGGGCGATGCCACTGGGCTACGCATAATATGTTTGCTCAAACGACCTTTGACCTGTAACCTTTCTCTCCAAGTCATGCCAGACCAGGATTTACGCTTCAACTGAAGTAAACGGCAGTTAAAAACGGTCGCTATTGTCTTCCCTATGTCTTCGTGCAGTTAGGCCCCTATTGCATCTGGATTCTCTATGTATCGGCTCGTTGACTTGGAGTCGCATTTGCCATCATCAGTGCCTGACATCATTACAATTTACACATTTCACAAAATGTCATATCTAGAAAAGTGCGACAATTTACCGAAATGTCATGGCCGCGCACATGTTTGACAAAACAAGATGCAATTGTTTCGAAACATATATTTTGTACCGATGAGGCAGTTTTCCTGTGCGTTCTTTTCCCAACATGTCCTGTGCGACCCCGCACGCTCTCGACACAAGCTAATTAGTTCGGACAATGATGGTCAAACAAGCGGTTGGATACTGTAGTTAAGCAGAGCCGTTGTGCCTTTTTAAAGCATTATTTCAGCTAGCAAATAAGGAAACAAGACGAAGTAATACAAATGTTAGGGGTTGAATCAAATTGGTGATTATCAGCTGTTCCAAGCCGTCTGTCCCCCCCCCCACTCTACCCTCCTCTTCCAAGACCAGGCTCTGCCTCCCACTCTGCAGACCTGCAATATATCTCCTGTACAGAACCACCGGCGCTGCTTCCCAGCGTTTGTTTATAGTTTCGTCATGACCGACCCGGTGCAGAGGGGGCTCGAGGGGGCTCAGGGGGGGGGGGGGTAGGAGAGTGCTCTGGGAGTGTGTGTGTGTGGGGGGGGGGGGGGGGGAGAGGGGGCTGTCGGCACTGTCTGAGATCGTGTACAGGCCGTCCATACCACGCGCTTCATCAGCGTAATGGGATACCCGCTATGTTGAGAGGAGCTCAGGGGGCCTCGTGGATCCAGGCCAGCTGAGAGCTAGGACGATAGCGCTGCGGGAGATATTGAGCGCCTGGTCACAACACTGCGGCGGCGACTGTGCCAGTCGAAAAATGTCCACTTGACAGTCTCTCCGTGCTATCGGTCAAGCCTCGGGTGGTGTTTGAGGGTGTTTTCGTGGACGTTTTGGCAACAAACACCCAGCGGTTTGACAGCGTTGGGCAGGGCTCAGGGAAGACATACCATCCTGTCAGGACAGATGGACTTGTCATCGGTAAATGGACAGTGATTGATGGGGTGGCTGGCTACAAGCGGAAACGTATGTGTAATATCGGTCAACAGGCGGCATTTAACAATAATCGGTGAACTACGGAAGCTAGCGGCACTCAAATAATGCGAGGCATGAATAATGAATCATGACATGAGTAGGGACACACCCAGGCATTGGCCAAGCAAAGCTATATGTTCATGGAATATAACCGGTGAAAGTATCTCTGGACGCCTCATATGCATCTGAGATTAAGGTGTCCAATTTATGTTATCCGATGAAGGAAGCTGTCACTCCGTCTAAAACAATCATGCTATTAGCCCGGTCAGCATTCTCATCTAAAAAAGCCTGCAGCGTAGCCAGCTGACCATCGCGTTCCGCTAGGGGCAGCTGCCCTCGCCTTCTACTGCCCACCAATTTCACTGCAAACCGAGACAGCGAGCCATGACGCACGAAATTCGGTGCAAACCGTCAGAGAATCATGTGACATGATTACGTCATCGCCGGTCCGATAGTCTGCACACACTGAGGGCACATTCCTCCCCCTCCCCTCCCGTCCCCTGCCCTTCCCTCCCCTCCCCTCCCTTCTCCAGTGACCCATCCGGTCAGAGGCTTTCTAAGAATAATCTCCTTGGTCAGTAATCACGCCTACTGGATTCCAGATGCATCCGTAGAGTCTTCCCAGCTCGAGTTGGGATCAATAACTCAGTCAGCTCTTATGGAACAAGCACAATGATGCAATAGCATCGATCCGGGGCTGGCGTTGCTAGTTGGTCGCTATACTTACTGCTGGCCTATAAGCACAGGCATCTCAAATGCAGTGTTTTACCGTCAATAGCGGCGGAACACCTTCAATTAAGGGGGGGGGGGAGGCACTGTTTTGGTCCCATTTTTTTCCATGCAACGCCCATAGGGCTAATGTAAAAATGTCAAAATCAAAGGGGGGCACGGTGCCCTCCCCGTTCCGCTGCCTATGTTTACCATTAGATTAAAATGTCTTATCCCGCACCGAAGATAGTGTTTACAATTGCTTCACGTGCAAAGAGAGAAAATTAACAGATGTCGTTCAAGCACGGACGTATAAATAAACGTAAATAAGTTTATTTATACGTCCGTGCGTTCAAGTGATTTGTTAAACGTCTAGTGACGATTAACAAATTGTTAAACGTCTAATAGACATTTCTTCCATTTGACTGTTACGTTATTTTCACCAGTATGCGCAGGGAAACGCAATGAAACATCATTTTCTTTCTTTTTTTGTATTTGCGACTTGAGCTTCAATGAACCTGTCAATTCCAGACCGATCACATTGTCTGGATCGTTTTTCAAAGCTCTATCTGTCTCTGCTTCTCTTTGTCTCTGGCTCTTCTGAAATGTGTCGTATTTGTAAAAAAATGTATTTTTTTTTAACCTTTAGGCGCCCGAAAGGAATCAGCGGTACGGGATAAAATTATTTAACCGCTCGTAAGTAGAAAAATCATTTAAACGTCTCGCCTATCGGCTCGACGTTTAAATGATTTGTTCTACCTACTCGCGGTTTAATATATAATAATTAAATTAAGGACGGATTGCGGAGACATAACGCCCCTAGGTTATGTCCCGATGCGCCCCTTGGTCCACTGCAGAGGTTCACAGCGCGGTCTCATTCCGTGCTTGAGATTCTGACAGGATATCCATCGATGACTTCTTTTGCCCGTTTTTTCTTCGCTCAAGCTGGTTCATCATTGTTTATGACGTATGAACACGTTTGGAATGCTCGATATCCTTCAAAATTCAAAGATGTTCTACTCGGAATCGACATTCGATATCACCAATTGAATAATCATCACGGTCATTGGTATAATAGTATATATCCAATGGTCTACAGAAAACTTCTCTCGCCTGGCTGAGGAAACATGAGTCGATCAAATGTAAACTGTATACTGTATAGTTAATCAAACAAGAAACCAGAGTATGTAGCAAGGACATGGCGATAACAGAGCGCTTGACCAGATCAAGGCGTTCGGATCTAACCTTCTACATAAACTATCGGGAATAAGTTTGATATAAGGAACTTTGCAGCGGAGGTATATCGATACGAAGAAAAAAGGACGAACAAAGAAGTGTAAAACAAGCGTGCTGCACATTGCACAACCAGACCTGGAGAAATTGAATCCCGGTCCCCGGACTCACTGAGAATCACAGACGACCGTTGCGGGAGAATTGGGACTTGTTTCTCAGGCCATGTTCATTGAGGTATTATTTGGCAAGTATTGTAGCCAAGCTGCTTTGCGCAGCGCCAATAAAAGGTCCACCATTTCTCTGCATTATGCCATCATAAAATAGCGAGCCTGTGCAATGATGTAGCTATATGTGGACAAAAACAAAAACACTCATTTTCAGGAGAATAGGGACACATGCAAGGAGATAAGGGACAGACACGAAGCTGAATTGGGACATATAAAAATCGGGTATTGGGATGACTCTATCTCGAATTATTTGTCGTGTCTATGTTTATAGGCAATCATTTGATACATTGGAACTTATCTTCACACTATCTGTTTCGTTAAATGCCGGGATCGTCTTTCACGATTACGATGTTCCCATAAAATGCACATTTTCCTACCAGAGTAAGACTTTCTGGTCTTCGCTTTGATGTATTTGTGGTTAAGGGTGCAGCTGCAACCCCTTCCAAAACACGAAGGTAAAAACACATATTTTTGCACCACTTTACCGTTTTTACCATTTGGTGTCCCTTTTCTCCAACACACAGCCATAACAAATCACGCATTTTTTTTGTCATTTATCAGTTACAGAGCGTGTTCATACAAACTAGCAATCGCATAAGGACGGTGTTAATCTAACATCGTAACATGTTAAAAGAAAGATAGTTTGTCATATGCAATGCACAGACAACTCAGAATAGCACTCGAAAAAACAAGTTTTTTGGTGCCCAGCCAGCACAGCCCAAACGACGCCCACAAAAGGGTTGCTAAGGCTTCCCATCGTTGCATGACACATAGAATCAAAAGGTAAAGGCAATAATCGTGCAAGGATGCTGTCCATTTTTTAGATATTGGCGTGTCCCTATTCTCCTGCGTCCCAATTCTCCCGCCTCTCCCCTACGCTTGAGGACCACGAAGTACAGACTACGTACTAGTGGAAACTGGAAATACGGAATCTTCTTTTTCAACAAGCGCTGCACCTGATGTAGGCTTACCTTTACCTAATGAAGCCATATAACTATCACGGTGGCCACTGGTAAGAAGTGACTCACTGACACTGACCACATGCCAGTATCAAATTCAGAAATACTGCCAGCGGTATCCGACTTTGCATGAAGCTTTTGAAGCTTTATGGTTCAGGCTTTACTCGGTTACCACTGCACTGGCTTCGCCGACCGTCTGGATGCACACATGCATAAAATGACCGATGCAGGCTGCAACTGACGTGACACCACGGGGTAGATAGGTATACTTACACGAAACAGCTATGAGTCTAAGCGCCTTAACGACTCTGAATGACTATGAGGTATGACTCATGGGTAACTATCCGTGAGAAGCTGAAGGACTCTTAAAGACTCGTAGGGTTAGCGAGGTAGTCAGAGGAGTTTGGTGGGACTTTTGTGTTATCAGCCGAATGATATTTGCGATGTGTGGTCGTTCTCAGACATATGTGCTCTTCTCGTAACCTGTCTACACAACATCCGCCTCACACCAGCTCTTCTCTTCTGTCGGCAGGTTCTCGCTGCTGTGATCCTCGGCCAAGGTATTCTCTGTCTGGGAATGAACTTCGGCATGCACAGCGTAACACTGATCCAAGTCCCCCAGCAGCCGGATCGCTTCCTCACCGACGATCAGCTCAACTGGACCATCGCCGCCACTGTGCTGGGAGGAATGCTGGGATGCCTGCTGGCCGTACCAGCAGCTCCAGTGCTGGGCGCGCGACGTCTTCTTCTGGTGGCTATGCCACTTCATGCGCTGGGCGCCATATCTGCTGGGCTTGGGAAGAGTTTCGTCTGGGTGCTGATTGGGAGGATTGTGATGTTTGTGGCACTGCAGATGTCCGAGGGAACCGTGCGTGGTTACGTGTCTGAGATCGTGCCCCCTAATCGGAGAGCCCTGTATACGACGTTGATGAACGGTTTGCTGTACGTGGGCCAGGTGGCGGCGCTGCTGCTAGGTCAGTTCCTGGACTGGCAAACGTTGTTTGTTGTAGCCGGATGCACGCCTCCTGGGATCTGTCTTTGCGGCGTTCTCTTCTTCCCCGACTCAGCAAAGTGGTTGCTCGCCCACGGACGGTCCGCTGAAGAGGCACGCCGTTGCATCCTCTTCTTCCACCCACACGAAGACGCCGCCGCTGAGGTAGCCGTCATCCAGCGATCCCTGGCTGTTGCCGATGACGGAGTGTCAGCTTGGCGGCTGATGGGTCGGAGGGAGACGTTGCGACCGCTTCTTCTAGCCGCTTTACAGATGGTGCTGTTCGTGTGGGGTGGTGGACAGACGGTGGTTCTCATCACCGCCATCGTTCTCGATCCCGCTGACCTATCTCTGGACAGTTACCAGCGCGCGCTGGTCGTGCCCGTGTTTGCCCTGCTTCTCTCCGTGCCTTCCATTCCTCTGGTGGAGCGTTTTGGACGTCTCACGCTTCTGCGAGTCGCCGGAGCGGTCAGCACGGCCGGCTGTGGCATCATAGCTGCCTTCTACTTCCTGCCCTCCGGCGAACGGGCGCATCTTGGGTGGATGGTAATGCTAGGAGCCGTGGTCGTCGTGCTGCCGTACGTCTGTATCGTCGGACCAATCTCCTTCAGCTACGCCAACGAGTTGCTACCCAACAAGACACGTGCACTTGGTGCCAACATGGTCATCATGTCCATCAACTTCAGTACGTTTATCCTACTGAAGGTATACCCGGATCTACAGGCTGCGGTGGGTCTGGGAGGAGCGTTCGTGCTTCACGCGGGTGTCAGCGTAGTTCAGATACTCTTCGCCATCTTCTGTCTTCCTGAAACACGTGGTATGACGCTGGAGCAGATCCAGCACTTGTTCAAGGAAGTCGAGAGCAGAGCAGCTCTGCCTGTGTATGCCGAAGAAGAGGCTGCCGTACCCACGGAGGATGAAAATGAAGAACAGGGTGCCGCCGCGCCAGTTGCAGCGATAAACTGATGTCTTCGTGCTGATATCCATGTTACAAAACAACCTCCAGAAAAGCATCAAATGCTCTAAACAAGTATGTGCGGGTTTCTTTGTGCAATGTGCATTCCTATGCACAGAAACTTCCTCAATGTTTAAATACAATAAATCAAAGGCCCAAACACCGAATAGGACATGAACTTTGGGTGGCTTCTGTCTAGTTGTGCGCGGAACCTCAGTGTTGTGTCATGTGTGCCAATGTTGTCGAATGCCAGATGTAGGTACTTACCGATCTATAGGTACAGGTGTTTCGCTTGCCCGTTATGTCTGAGCAAAGTAACACTCCTTGCGTAAGTGTATAGTAAACGGCTTTTGCGTCTGGCCAGTGTTAGTTTGAGCAAGCCTTTTCTTCGTTTCATCTGTCTTTCTCTTGCGTCGATTTGCTCGTTGCCGCTCAAAAGTGTGTATGTGCTAGTTGTATGTTCGCCTTGTCTAAGTCTAGCGCAATTTTCGTGCGGGCCAGCTCTGTATCTGCCCGACATCTGTGTCCAAGAACCTCAGTACTTAAGAGGCATTTTATTTTTTTTGTGCGTTCAGGAGGATGCAATATGAATCAAAACGGCCAACATTGTGACATGGTCGTTTTTTGTTGCTTTCTGATGGAAGTGCCAATGTCGCTGTGGCTGTGGCCATATTGAAATGGGACTGATCGACGCTAAATTAGCGAGTTGCCAGACAAAGTATTATATCATGAACCGAGCTTTGACAAGAGGCTATGAGAAGAAAATGAAAAAGTAAGTAGGTATTAAAGGGACTATCCCACCTTCTAAAATGTTGTTAAAACCAGTTAAATTGTGCCCGACTTTATAGATTGGATGACCAGGAACACGGTTCTGGCATTTATTTTTCATTAAACATCTTAGGCTTCCCATATTCCAAACACAAACTTTCAAATATGTGACGTCACAGCCCAAAATTACCTCCTTCCCCAGGCCACATTACTGTCATAAAGCTGATTCTTTTTACTCTGTAGGCACCACAACAAAGTTCAGACCAAGTTTTAAGCGATTTTTCAACGAACAAACCCATTTAAATCAGAATGACTAAACGAGGTGACGTCACACTAACGGTCGCTCCATGTTGAAGATAGGGCCTTGTACAAGGCCCATTTTCAAATGAAGGGAACGAAGTTCTTCAACACCAAGAGGCCGCGGGGGTTGCAACCTAGATAGATAGTGGTTTCTAAACCTCGCCGCAAACTTGGCTATCTCAACTCAAACCCCATGTTAAAGGTGGGATAGTCCCTTTGAGTACCTACGCCTTTGTGTACTTTGTTATACAAATGGTAGCGTTACATTGTATTAGAAATATATGACCAACTTGTGTATCGGCTGTTCAAAATGCTTCAATGAAGATCTACCACTAAAGAAACAGCCAATCCAGAACAATCTACTCGTACATACTGCATGCACAGATCATTCATTCTGTTTTTAGGCTTTCTTTCTGACGCAAGACCAATTCTCAAAAATAGCCAACGCTTAGAATAAAAGCGATG
The DNA here is from genome assembly GCF_019059575.1 of Amphibalanus amphitrite. NCBI lineage: Eukaryota > Metazoa > Arthropoda > Thecostraca > Balanomorpha > Balanidae > Amphibalanus > Amphibalanus amphitrite. The sequence continues at coordinate 86,387 of NW_024882502.1, read as the reverse complement.
ATGAGTAAAAAAATCTCCTTTGGTCACTGCAGTGCCATGCACTACTTCACCAATCGTTCCTAAAGCCAGATAAAAGCTTATTTTCTTAAGCTAATGACAGAGCTCCTAAAGCTAAGAGCACAAGCCGAATCACCCTCCGCCCTCGCGCCCTTGCCGCAGCTCGGGTCACCTCTGTCCAGACTGGCCGACCCAGCCTGCCGCCCCCCGGGCGCTGGACGCACTGTGGAGCGTGCGACGCACAGTGCGATACTCAACAGTTACCTAAAAAATAATACCAGAAAAACAGCAGTGATTAGGACACACAACTAGCATGCACCAAGAATCAGCTCCAAGCAGTGCACACAGAGGTGTACGTTTCTTTTTGTTTTTAAGTATTTCTTTATGCCTGTCAGGATGACACAGACAGTGACATGCCGTTTTTGAGCGGAGCGACGATGAAAAATGGTTATCATTTCGGGAAACAAAGCATAGGAGACTTACTAAAGCAGCCTCAAAGCCATCATGGTCCACGGCATGAATAAAACAACCGGTTACCAGAACTCACGTCTATATTCTAATGGTTTGACGGCCGGTGTATCGCGAAACTCATTCTTCATGTGTTCAGGAGACAGCAATAAATCAAGAACGAAAAAGTGACTCCCATCAGGGTGCCACAGCCACTTCGTGTTTCTTTTCATAGAAACCATGGGAAATTCGGGGAATCAACATGAACGCCAGGCGCGCATCTCGCTGGTCTGTTGCCACTACTGCAGTAGAAGTATACCGAGCAGTAATATATACCTACTGCTCGATATCCAGAAGGGTGCTATTGGACGTTGCATAACATGACATACGCCCGAAATGTTCAAAAAAGTTCCTTGTTTGCTTTTTCTCGCGTTGCATTTTAAGAGAATTCTAATTACCTCAGTGGAAAGGAACGACAACATTTCTGACGCGATTGCAAATGTTAGGCACTAAAGGTGGTAAAAGGTGAAAATTTTGGGAACCAGATTCGGACCAGACCCGTCTGGACATTTCTGGAACCAGTCAGACCCGGTCTTAGTTGAAATCGGAACCAGTTGGACCCCGCCTTTCCCCAAAAGTCAATTAATGCAAACTATTTGCAGGTATCATTAGTTACAGCCTTTTTTCCTACTGGGCGAATACCTATGAGCTACAGTGTGCAAAGAAAGAATAAATGTTTCATTTTCATTCACTTCATATTTTGCAATCATGTGTAGTGTGCAAGATGCATGGTTTATGGCAGGACCCGGTTGGACCCGTCAGAAAATTTCCAGGAACCGGTCTGGACCCAGGGTCCAGAGTCTATACTCCAGACTGGTTCTTTGGACCGGGTCTTCGGGTCCACATTTTGCCACCTATTTTAGGCACTAGCCCTCGCCAGACCATGGATTATAAGCCGGACCTATCGGTTTTCAATATCCTCCTCAATCGAGATGATGCGGCTGAGATTACGTAGGGGAGAGTGGGGTAAGATGCCCAGGGTGGGAAAGACGCCCCACCCCCTCTAGCGGCGAAACAAATAATCTAACATGAAAATTAATGTTCTAGCGTAAAGCGGAAGCCTGTCTTGTTAACCCGGCCGGGCCCGGGGGGTAATCCCAACCACCGCAGCCCGGGGGGGGGGCGTTTTTCGCCCCCCTGTCTAACTCCGTAAATAAGGGAGCTACGGAAACAAAAGCGATACCAAACGAAAGGTCCTTACGAGACGATTCTAAAGCACCTAAAATTTTTGACCTCAGGTCAATTTTCAAGGTCAGAGGTCAAGGTCAAAGGCAAAAACCGGCACATGTGTAGTGATCTCAAAGTAAGCCTTCTAGAGGACGGCAGGCTGCATCAAACCGGCAAAATTGGGTGTCAAACAAAAGAAGAGAATTTGAGGATTCCGAAACTGTGCTCAAAATCAAAGGTCAAGGTCAAGGTCACGCTCAAAATTGACCTCAAAATTGGCACTTTTTCGCACATCTTGCGTGCTAACTTCCAAGATGTTTTGAAATGTTTTGAGGCTTACCAGTCCCCTATTTGTGGTTCATCTTACGATACAAGGCTGCTCAAAGGTCAAGGTCACAGAAGAGTATCCCTGCTAGAGGCTATTTCACTAATTCAAGTTAGTTATAATAAATAAGACAATTTTGCCATCCGGAAGCTCTAAATGAAGGCTGAGAGGAAAATAGATGCCAGATTCGTGATCAGCGGATACAAATCCATCATAAACGACCTTTCATGTGTCAAGGTCAACCAGAGGTCATTCGAGGTCACATGAGGTCAACATAAAATTTGACCTTTTCCGAACAAAATATATATCATTCGACGCGGCTTGACAAGGCGAATGCGATGGTACCACTGCCGTAGCTCTAGGACCATTTTTGTCGAAGTTATTTTCGAAAAACTAAAACCACATTTCGGGGTCGTTGACCTGACCTCTGACCTCAGGTCACCAAAACTATTTTTCTATTTTTCTCTAGGTCAAATGCTACACAACCGTACTCGTAATTTGTCTTTATCTCTAAAACTCTATTTTTAGTAGCTATTTGAAGTTTGCGTCTGTGACGCCGAAGTTTGCCGTGCAGGGGTCTAGAAAAATGGACCTTGTGACGTCATCAAGGGGGCTAGGTCCAAATTTTTTACTTCAGAAGATGTCAAATTGATGGGAGAAAAGGTACTGAAAGTTTCGCTTTCCTATCCCTAAGCGTTCGGGAGCTATCGCAAATATTCGCCAGGGGGGGGGCGAAAAACGCCCCCCCCCGGGCCCGCGAGGGTTAACTACACAAAAATTTGCGAAGCTCAGTTGAGCAACGGTTGGCTGGTGATTGCATGTTTTTTATTTGCTGCTTTCAAAAAAAAAAAAAAAAAATTTGGTGTCAAAACATTGTAAATATCAAAGAAGGTAAATAATTTTTATCTCCCTTGCTATGGTCGTGATACATAAGCATGCGTGTACTGTGTCCCAACTAGTTTGTTTCAGGTTGTTGTTTTATGGCTAACAGATTGTACTGATTAAATGTTAATTCGGTACCTTGGGGAAAGATGCCCCCTGCTCTGATGGGGAAAGACGCCCCTATTTCCGTACGCTGTCCTTCAAGCAACCCAGAGGCGGATCCAGCTCAGAGTTTTTTTTTAGGGGGGGGGGGGGCGGGGGGCAAACCATAGCAATTTATCGATTCTTTCCATGCCTCGTCCATAGGCGTAATGTTAAAATTATGCCGTTTGGGAGGGGCAAATGCCCATTTTGCCCCCCCCCCCCTGGATCCGCCACTGAAGCAACCCGTCGAATCATTTATTACATACTTGTGATGAGAAACAAAAGCCGATCTGGGACTATTGAGAGTCCAATACGGTCGGGTGCTCTCCATGCCGGTCTATCGGCCCACACAGCGACTTTTTGGGCGGCATCAGACTCTGAGAGCCCTCATGACGGCCTCTGTGGGCCCCATTATTGACTCCAAGGCCCCTCACGACATCCTTTGAGGGCTCCCACGTTGGCTCCACGGGCCGCGCTAGCATCTGAGGTCCCCACGATGGGCTTGAGGGCCCTCAAGCATCATGAAGACCTATAAGAGCCCCACGACGGTCTCCGAACGCCACCACAGAGGCTCGTTTGATCGCGCTGGACATGATGGACCTCACGATGACCTCTGAAGCCCCTCACGACGACTTTTTAGGGCCCTTATGATAGCCTTTAGTGTCTACCGGCTCGAAGGGACTAGTGATTCCTTCAGGCAATTCAGGTGCCCATTTATGTCACATATAGTGCAGGGGGCATCTCCCCCAACGCCAGGGGCGTCTTTCCCACCATCTGGGGTAAGATGCCCCCTTTCACTTCTTCAGGAAAATGCTTAATAGCAAAAAGTTATCATGTTTCAGGCACGAAACTGTGATATTCTTTAAATGATGTCGGCTTCCGTTGAAACTCCAAGTTTTTGCTTTCCGGTTGTCATTTTCGAATAATGTATGACATTGCAAAACCTTGGGCATCTTTCCCCACTCTCCCCTACCTATGTACGTACGAGGGAATCCGACCCCGTCCGCAGGACGTTCGTCGAAGGAGATCGCTGTACGGCGCTGACGGCAGCGTCATCTACCTGAACTACTGCTTACCAAATGGCCACCAGGTGTACAGCCCACCGCTAAAGTAATGTGTGGTTTTACCAATCTTAACGGATGGTTTTGACCGACGATTTTTAAATGCGGACTGATTGAAAAGAAGACGTCAGTAGATAAAGTTGTAGCTGCAAGGGTGAAGATACAGGTAAGCTACATTTAAAGTCTCGTTGCAGTCTGGCTAATCGTTCCTAGGCTTCAGAAGCAGAACATACCCATGACTGAAACCACACATCAGGGGCGTAACTTTTTGGTTTTCGTTGGGGGGGCAACGCTGTCAGGGGCGCCTTTTTAAGGGCATGGGGGCGCCTCCCCGTGACTGTCTAGAAATAAGTCTTATTTCAGTTAACGGCAGCATTTTTTTTTTTTACCATAGCACGTTGTTTTTGTGCCGTCGTGTTTTGGCACGTTATGTTGCAGTTTTTTCTGAAATAGCGCGCCAAAAGCGCGGAATTATTTTGTAACCAAATACATTTTGAAAGCACTTTGGGGACCAGAGACCGGGGGCGGGTAGTGGAATTGGGGACCAGGGTAGTGACGCCTTATTAAACAACGCATATGGTAGTTCTTCTAAAGAAACGAGACGAACTGATGAATTGACAAAAAGAAAAGAAAAAACAACTGATAAAAAGGCGAGATTAAAGAAACAAATCTGTAGAACTTCACCCCACGCAGAAGCAAGGGACGTTTTTACGCCTCCCCTTTTAAGTTAAGAACACACTTCATACTGCATCTTTTCCGCACGTGTTCTAGAAGCAAACCAGTGGCAAAAATTTGCCCTCATCGAAAAAAATAAAAAATTGCCCCCCCCCGCCCGCGCCGGGCCGGGGGGGGGGGAGTGAACACCTCCCCTGCGGTTTTTCGCAGATATCTCAAAACTCCGCGCCGCCGTTTTTGGCACACCTGTTCATGCATCTTTTTTTACACATGTGCAAATTTCAGACCCAGAGCTCTCAAGGTCAGGTCACCAGGTCACGTCAAAAGACCTCACCTCAGAAAAAAGTTGCAATCCTCGTCATAGCTACACCGACTGAACGATCGCCTTGAAAATTTCAGCGATTGATAAGAGTAACAGTATGTCTAAAATGTTTATCTCGGAATTTTGATATCAGTGACCTATGGTCAGGTCAATTTTGCGACCTCTCCATTATAAGTCAATGGGAGAAAATTGAAATGAGCCTTTTTTGGACGAATGGTATTTAGAACCCTCTCAAACATCGTTTCATAGGTAAACATGATACACTGAATCGGAAAAAATGCACCTGTGACCCCTGTGTGCCCTTGAGGTCATCTCAGGTCATAGACGGTCACCACCAGTTTTTTGGCTGTAACTTTTGATAAAGGCGTGCTAGAGCGATGAAAACACTTCAGATGTATTCAGCTCGACGATACGGATCGACTGATATGCAACATGACCCTTTTCGGTCAGGTTATGACCTTGACCTGAGGTCAAATTTTAAAAATGACCTTTCAAGGTCAAAAAATAGTTCATTCGACGCGTCTCGACGAGAGGAACATGATGCTGCCAAAAGTAATGTCGTGGCACTCTTAAGTCAAAAGTTATTGCCGAAAAACAGTTTTCGTGAAAACTGCTATTTTACAGTTTTTGCCCTTTGGAGGCTAAACCGTTGACCTTAGGTCAAATCTGAGAACAATGGTCAGAAAGGTCTGTAAAAGGGCTATCGAATGCGCTTTTCCGCGGCACTGTAGCTCTATTGGTCCCGAGTTAGCCGTTGCAGTTTCCAAAATTGTTGAAATGGCCTACATTTGACCTTCGATGACCTCAGGCGACCTGACCTTTGACCTGACCCAAGAAATGACCGAAGTGTTTCCGTCATTATTTTTGACGCTCTTTCAAATGATGCTTACTGCGTGTCGCTACGTGGCCCAGGAGCCGAGTTAGACCAGACACCCCCCTCACCGCCCGGCGCGGAAGTCGCGGAGCACCAGCCCGGCGCGGGTTAATCCCAGGCTGAGAGCGTTCAAGCTTAGGTCACCCATATACCTCTGTATACCGAGACATGCAGAAGTCTGTGGCTCACCAGGTGATATCAAGTTATCACGAAATGATAGGTACAAATTACTCCTGCTTTGATCTAGAGGTGGCAAAACGTGAAAATTTTGGGAACCAGACTCGAACCAGACCCGGCTGGACATTTCTGGAACCAGTCGGGCCCGGTCTAAGTTGGAATCGGAACCAGTTGGACCCGTTCCCCAAAAGTCAATTACCTAATACAAACCGTTTGTAGAAATCATTAATTGCATCGTGTAAAACAGCCCTTTTCCCACTGATAATACTTATGAACTACAGTGTGCAAAGGAACATACATGAGCAAATGTTTTCTTTCCATTCACTTCATATTTTGCAATCATATGTAGTGTCCACTATGTATGGTTTATGGTAGGACCCGGTTGGACCCGCCAGAAAATTTCCAGGAACCGGTCCGGACTCCGGACCCATATGGGTCCAGACCGGTTCTTTTGACCGGGTCCTCGGGTCCACATTTTGCCACCCTTTGAACAAAAAAGATGATGTAGGATGCCAGTATAGTCAGAGGAGCGCTAACATTGGCTCGATGGGTGCTATGAACCGTTGGGACGCTACGCCAAGCAAGAGTGGCGCTTTAACAGCAGGGATACCATAACACACAAGGCCCTGTGGGACGATTACATTGACTCAAGGGGCGCCCTTTAGAATCGGTGCGACACCGTGCAGAGGGCGCCATTCTTAACCACATCAATTTTAATACTCACTGCAGATGGCCTCCAAACTGTCTCGAGGGGTGCCTTCAGGAACCGATGGAACAGCCACCGAAATAGGGGCGCCGCTCTAGCTGCAGTGATGAAATAAGGTATTGACCGCATTGACCAGAGGAGCGCTTCATGTGGCTAAAGGGGCGCGTTGGTAAACTGGTGGGGCGCCACCCCATGCCCAGCGAGGGGCGTCGTACTTAGCAAGGAAATTATGTAAGTCAGAGGAGCGCGAACTTCGGCTCGAGGGGCGCTTGTATGAACCGTTGAGGCGCTAACCTAGCTAAGTGTGCCGTTTTAGCAGCAGGGATGCCATAACACACTATAGCGTGCTATGGTATCTAGGCCCTCTAGCCTCCCCCCCCTCCCCGAGGAGCGATGATTATGACTCAAGGAGCGCCCTTAAGAATTGGTAGGCCACATACATTTCATTACTCAGTGCAGAGGGGCACCAAAACGGGCACGAGGGGCGCCTTCAGGAGCCAATGGGGCAGTCTACGGACTGGGGGCGCTGTTCTAGCAACAATGATGATAAGGTATTGGCCAGAGGGGCGCTTCATCCACCTGAAGGGTCACATTGATAAACGGGTGGGGCGCCGCTCTGCATGCGGGGGCATTAGTTATTAGCAAAACAGATGACATAAGACGTGCGTGTTGTCAGAGGGGCACCACTTTGGCTCGAGGGGCGCTTTTTAACCAATGGGGCACGCTATTTAGCTAAGTTTTTACTTGCCGCAAGCGGCGCACCATCCCTGAGGAACGTTACACAAACGACTGACGACTCTCTCGACATGGGCATCAGAGGTGCCCCTATAGACCTCACAGGCGTCTCTAATTCCCATTGAGGCGCCCCTTTGGGCTTCAACTGGAGCTCCTCTTTCTATGGGCCTCGGAGGCGCCCCCATTTGGCATGCAGTCTCCCCTCTTTCGTATAGGGGCGCCATTATGGCCTTAATGGGCGCCCCTTTTTCATGTGGGCGCCCCCTATACTATAGACCTCAGAGGCACCCCGAAGGGCCTCAGAGGCCAATAAGGTGCCCCTCTTTCGCATGCAGGCGCCCCTGTGGCCATCTCAGGCGCCCGTGTTTTGCATTGAGGCGCCCCTGAGGACTTCATGGGCGCCCCTCTTTCGCATGCAGGCGCCCCCACGGCCTCAGAGGTTCCCCTCTCACGCATCCCATTTCCATATAGGCGATGGCGCCCCCTTGAAAGATGGCGCACGCGCTCCTATGACGCCGCTGGCCCGTGAGGGCGCCTTTCGGGCCTGGGGGCGCCCACCAAGGTTGGGGGGGGGGGGCAAACGGAATGTTGGGGTGGCAAAATTTCAAGTTGGGGGGGCACCTGCCTCCCCAAAAGTATACAAAGTTACGCCCCTGCCACACATTACTTCTGCTGTGGACAGTGGCGCAGCCAGGGGGGGGGGGTCAGAGGGTCAGCTGACCCCCCCCGAAATTTCTGTCAGGGGCCCGCTCGAGAGAGAGAGAGAGAGAGAGAGAGAGAGAGAGAGAGAGAGAGAGAGAGAGAGAGAGAGAGAGAGAGAGAGAGAGAGAGAGAGAGAGAGAGAGAGAGAGAGAGAGAGAGAGAGAGAGAGAGAGAGAGAGAGAGAGAGAGAGAGAGAGAGAGAGAGAGAGAGAGAGAGAGAGAGAGAGAAGACGAGGCCCGGGCCCCGGGTGGATGGGGCCCAGGCCCCCGGGAGATTGGGCCCGGGCCCCCTGGTGGATGGGACCCGGGCCCCCTTGGATGGGTACGGGCCCCCCGGGTGGGTAGGGCCCGGGCCCCGGTGGATGGGGCCCTGGCCCCCCGTTGGATGGGTCCGGGCCCCCTGGGTGGATGGGGCCCGGGCCCCTTGGGTGGATGGGGCCCAAGCCCCCGGGAGTACAGACCCCGGGCCCCCGGGTGGATAGGGCCCGGGCCCCCGGGAGAACGGGGCCCGGACTCGGAGCCCAGGTGGACGTGGCCCGGGCCCCCGTGGGGATAGGGCCCGGGCCCTCGGGTGAATGGGGCCCGGGTCCCGGGTGGATGGGGCCGGGTCCCCGGGAGAACGGGGCCCGGGCCCCCAGTGGATGGGTCCGGCCCCAAGCCCCTGGGAGTACGGACCCCGGGCCCCGAGGGGACGGGGCCCGGGCCCCCGGGAGAACGGGGCCCGGACTCGGAGCCCAGGTGGACGTGGCCCGGGCCCTCGGGTGAATGGGGCCCGGGCCCCCGGGTGGATTGGACCCGGGCCCCCGGGAGAACGGGGCCCGGGCCCCTGGTGGACGGGCCCCGGAGCCCCGGGTGGACGGAGCCCGGGTCCTTGGGTGGACGGGGCCCGGGCCCTCGGGTGGACGGGGCCCGGGCTCTCTGATGGACGGGCCCCGGAGCCCCGGGTAGACGGGGCCCGGAGCCCCGGGTGGACGGAGCCTGGGCCCTCGTGTGGACGGGGACCAGCCCCCTGTGGATGGGGCCCGGGCCCCCCGGGTGGATGGGGCCCGCTAGGGTGACCCGCTTGCTTCGCAACCCGAATGCGGGATATTTTCGATCGGTGGGCGTTTGGTTGGTCTTGTGTCCGTGGGTCATGTATACATTTCGGTCGGTTGTCTTTTGACGGCTAAGCATTTTGTTTTGGGAAAAAACATCCATCGCATCGAGGTGCTCGTGTCTGATAACCATACGTCTACTATAGAACTTGCCAAGTGTATTTTATAGCATAGGTTGACGTAGGTCATTGAAAAATGAGAGCCATAGATGAATTGCCATGTAGAGGTTTGAAAAATTTATATTTTTAAGTATACTGTTGCTCGTCTTGCAAAAGCGATGATTGGATCTTGGACAAAATTGAATGCTCTTTCCAAACGATGCCATTTTTAATTGTCTAACGTATCAGGTTGTGCAGCAAAACCCATGTAATTAAGTAAGTCATGAACAAATACCATTTTCTTCAGTGATTTGTTCCACATTGTTTTTGATCAATTACCTTCTCACAAATTTTCCTTGAGAGGCGGTACATTTCTCTTGCCAACAGGCGATGTTTGAACCCGCTCCGTCTGACAGTCACCCGAAATTAGCATTACCTAATTCCAAAATCCGTCCGAAAGGTCAATTTTTCAAGCATAAGTGCCCTCACGGGTGCACGTGGCGCGTGCCATCCCTGCACCGCTCACCATTCGATAGCCCGTTCGATATGTAACGGAAGTTGGCACAGATTCAGCACAGATTCAGCACAGCACAGATTCGGTAGGGGGAAAAAAGGCCAGGGTAGAGGGAAACCTTTATGGCCCGTTTTTCCCTAGAAATGACGTCACAAACGGGTAAAAAACCACACCAATCGAAAGCTCTCGTTTACCCAGACACAGCTGTGCAGGAAAATTTCACTTTTTCCCCATAGGAAAGTTTTTACGGGAAAATCAAAATTTTGGGTCAATGGGGGGTCCCCCCCGATTTCGTTCAAAATCGGCACACAGGTGCCCCACCACCAGCCGAGAAACTTTCCCCAAAACGGTCCCCGTTGCATTGACGTTTAAGGCCCTTAAAGCCCCGTAAACTCGTAAAAAATCCGTAAATTCGCCCTTGTACGGCCAAAAACGGGGCGCTAGGGTAAAAATGGGTATCAAACGAAAGCTCTCGTTTACCCAGACACAGCTGTGCAGGAAAATTTCACTTTTTCCCCATAGGAAAGTTTTTACGGGAAAATCAAAATTTTGGGTCAATGGGGGGTCCCCCCCGATTTCGTTCAAAATCGGCACACAGGTGCCCCATCACCAGCCGAGAAACTTTCCCCAAAACGGTCCCCGTTGCATTGACGTTTAAGGCCCTTAAAGCCCCGTAAACTCGTAAAAAATCCGTAAATTCGCCCTTGTACGGCCAAAAACGGGGCGCTAGGGTAAAAATGGGTATCAAACGAAAGCTCTCGTTTACCCAGACACAGCTGTGCAGGAAAATTTCACTTTTTCCCCATAGGAAAGTTTTTACGGGAAAATCAAAATTTTGGGTCAATTGGGGGTCCCCCCGATTTCGTTCAAAATCGGCACACAGGTGCCCCACCACCAGCCGAGAAACTTTTCCCAAAACGGTCCCCGTTGCATTGACGTTTAAGGCCCTTAAAGCCCCGTAAACTCGTAAAAAATCCGTAAATTCGCCCTTGTACGGCCAAAAACGGGGCGCTAGGGTAAAAATGGGTATCAAACGAAAGCTCTCGTTTACCCAGACACAGCTGTGCAGGAAGATTTCACTTTTTTCCCATAGGAAAGTTTTTACGGGAAAATCAAAATTTTGGGTCAATGGGGGGTCCCCCCGATCTCGTTCAAAATCGGCACACAGGTGCCCCACCACCAGCCGAGAAACTTTCCCCAAAACGGTCCCGTTGCATTGACGTTTAAGGCCCTTAAAGCCCCGTAAACTCGTAAAAAATCCGTAAATTCGCCCTTGTACGGCCAAAAACGGGGCGCTAGGGTAAAAATGGGTATCAAACGAAAGCTCTCGTTTACCCAGACACAGCTGTGCAGTAAAATTTCACTTTCCCCCAAAGGAAAGTTTTTACGGGAAAATCAAAATTTTGGGTCAATGGGGGGTCCCCCCCGATTTCGTTCAAAATCGGCACACAGGTGACCCACCACCAGCCGAGAAACTTTCCCCAAAACGGTCCCCGTTGCATTGACGTTTAAGGCCCTTAAAGCCCCGTAAACTCGTGAAAAAATCCGTAAATTCGCCCTTGTACGGCCAAAAACGGGGCGCTAGGGTAAAAATGGGTATCAAACGAAAGCTCTCGTTTACCCAGACACAGCTGTGCAGGAAGATTTCACTTTTTCCCCATAGGAAAGTTTTTACGGGAAAATCAAAATTTTGGGTCAATGGGGGGTCCCCCCCCGATTTCGTTCAAAATCGGCACACAGGTGCCCCACCACCAGCCGAGAAACTTTCCCCAAAACGGTCCCCGTTGCATTGACGTTTAAGGCCCTTAAAGCCCCGTAAACTCGTAAAAAATGCGTAAATTCGTCCTTGTACGGCCAAAAACGGGGCGCTAGGGTAAAAATGGGTATCAAACGAAAGCTCTCGTTTACCCAGACACAGCTGTGCAGGAAAATTTCACTTTTTCCCCATAGGAAAGTTTTTACGGGAAAATCAAAATTTTGGGTCAATGGGGGCTCCCCCCCGATTTCGTTCAAAATCGGCACACAGGTGCCCCACCACCAGCCGAGAAACTTTCCCCAAAACGGTCCCCGTTGCATTGACGTTTAAGGCCCTTAAAAACCCGTACAAGCCGTTTTTGGCCGTACAAGGGCGAATTTACGGATTTTTTACGAGTTTACGGGGCTTGAAGGGCCTTAAACGTCAATGCAACGGGGACCGTTTTGGGGAAAGTTTCTCGGCTGGTGGTGGGGCACCTGTGTGCCGATTTTGAACGAAATCGGGGGGGGACCCCCATTGACCCAAAATTTTGATTTTCCCGTAAAAACTTTCCTATGGGGAAAAAGTGAAATTTTCCTGCACAGCTGTGTCTGGGTAAACGAGAGCTTTCGTTTGATACCCATTTTTACCCTAGCGCCCCGTTTTTGGCCGTACAAGGGCGAATTTACGGATTTTTTTACGAGTTTACGGGGCTTTAAGGGCCTTAAACGTCAATGCAACGGGGACCGTTTTGGGAAAAGTTTCTCGGCTGGTGGTGGGGCACCTGTGTGCCGATTTTGAACGAAATCGGGGGGGACCCCCCATTGACCCAAAATTTTGATTTTCCCGTAAAAACTTTCCTATGGGGAAAAAGCGAAATCTTCCTGCACAGCTGTGTCTGGGTAAACGAGAGCTTTCGTTTGATACCCATTTTTACCCTAGCGCCCCGTTTTTGGCCGTACAAGGGCGAATTTACGGATTTTTTACGAGTTTACGGGGCTTTAAGGGCCTTAAACGTCAATGCAACGGGGACCGTTTTGGGGAAAGTTTCTCGGCTGGTGGTGGGGCACCTGTGTGCCGATTTTGAACGAAATCGGGGGGGACCCCCCATTGACCCAAAATTTTGATTTTCCCGTAAAAACTTTCCTATGGGGAAAAAGTGAAATTTTCCTGCACAGCTGTGTCTGGGTAAACGAGAGCTTTCGATTGGTGTGGTTTTTTACCCGTTTGTGACGTCATTTCTAGGGAAAAACGGGCCATAAAGGTTTCCCTCTACCCTGGCCTTTTTTCCCCTACCGAATCTGTGCTGTGCTGAATCTGTGCTGAATCTGTGCCAACTTCCGTTACATCCGTTCGATCCTCATATACGATACTCTGTAGTGATGTCAATTACAGAAAATCGGAATACCGATACCAAACCAAATACCAACCAAAACCATGGGGAAATACCGAAACCAAACCAACTTGGGAACATGAGAGAAATACCAACTTTTTACCGATTACTTAGCCTCCTATGCATTAGTGAGGATTCATGATACCAACAAAATACCAAACACATTAGGATTGAAATACCAAATACTAAGTTGGTAGGTATCGGTTTGGTATCGGTATACCAAAAAGTTGGTATCCGATTGACATCTCTAATACTGTGTTCCCCATGCCGATCGGACCCACGGTTACCGAGATACTGCACGGGGACCGGACCCGTGTCGGGCAAATTTAGCCATTTTTGCCCAATTTTGCAAGCCGATTTATACATGTAAAGTCTATGACGCGACTTCGCACTTTTTGAGCACGCGCCATGTGCTCACCACCGGCCCGATCGAGCTGAGACTCCTCACAGGCACGTTCCCCATCCTTGTTCTATAAGTTGCGCAAAGTTTAGCGCACTATGTAGGTGCAACGGTCTGGCCTGTACCTACCCCGGGATAAGTAACACCATGCCGGAACCACGGTAACAGACAGAATCTACGTCACCACATCACCACACCACAACAAACCTGGCCCAAGGCAATACATGACCCATGTGAACGCGAACCCTCGGCGGCTCAGGCCATTTTGCGTCCTTCGACGGCACAAGGGAGGGAGGTTACGACCCCTTCCTCGCGTTTGGCCCATGATCGAGCTAGAGCTTCGCGGAAAAAAAAACGAGCGTGTTGCCCGTGACGAGAGGAAGCCGATAATACCCAATTCCAAGGTCCTAGGTCATTGGTCGACCTTCCAGGTCAGGTCAATGACCCAAATGTCGGGAAAATCGGGACCTGTTAGAACGTCGTAAAATGTGGCTGCTATAGGGTATTTGTCGGGGTGCTGATCACGAATATTATGTTAGTTTTGATCACAGATGATGTCTTTATGCATTTCGGCCAGGTCGGGTCAGGTCAGGCCATGTCAACCAGTAGGGGTCCTGCCGGGTATTCGTAGTGCCTACGTGTCAACCGCCTCCGACAGCTTCGTAACATGTTACGAAGGCACCAAAACTACTTCTGAAATGTTCAAATGGTTGTTAAAATCGAATTCAGCTTTAAAAAACTAGCCTAGAAACATGCATTACTTGAAAAAGTGTACCGAGGTCATCATAAGTCAATGACCTGACCTGACCTGACCTTCAGGTGACATTGACATCACCCTTATGCATGGGAGCAACATCAAATCACATGTTTGAACAATTGAAACCACGAAACTCGAAAGGACTGCAAACGCGCGGCTAATGCGAGCCGGCATACGCCGAACCGCGATTCTGGCCAAACATGGTCTCGGAAAGTAGGTCAAAGGTCATTTGGGTCAGGGTCATGAAATATCTAGGGTAGGTAGGTAAATCTTGTCCGACAGAAGCAGGCAACAGTTCCGATTGCATATATGCTATGCATATTGCGGAAGGGGCACTTTTCGGCCTCGAAAGATACAAATTCATACGTCATAGTAACATATTTCTGTTGTGGTCAATTTGCGTAAAAATTGAACACCGGGTGATTACCGAGCTATTGCTCTATCCAAATTTTCTGATTCATACTCGCTCAGGGTTATCGTGCAGGTAAAGGGGGCCCGCTCAGCAGATTGTGTATGAAATATGGAGAGATTCTGAAAAATGAGTGGGGGGGCCCGCACACTAGGGGGCCCGCTTTGGAGGCGATGACCCCCCCGAAACGAAATCCTGGCTGCGCCACTGGCTGTGGACTGTACATATGTCGTGAAGTTGCCACTGGCGGAAAGAGGGGGGAGCATTTGGGGTCAAATGCCCCCTCGCAGCTGCCGAAATTGATGAAGATGGGGGAGGGAGTATTTGAACACCCCCTCTAACTTGGCTCCTGGGCCATGCCTATTGACACGTGGTAAGCGAGATTCGGTAGAGCGTTCAAAATCATTGTGGAGATATTCCGGTCATTTCTTAGGTCAGACCATAGCTTAGGCCACCAGGCACCAGAGGTCATCAAACAAGCTTTTTTGCCTAGTTCAACATTTTTTTTTTTTCAAAACCAGCGCATAGCTCGGAAACCAATAGAGCTACAGCGCCGCAAGAAAGCGTATTCGATAGCCCTCGTAACTTACTTTCTGAAGTAAGTATGCTGCTAGATTTGGCCTAGGATCAACAGTACCTAATACCTATAGGCAAAAATTAAAAAATTGCCGTTTTTACGATATTTCTTTGTAATAATTTTTGGACACGGCATTCATTTTGCCAACATCGTATTCACGGATCTAATGAGCTATACTTTGACATAAACAGGTCATTTTGAGAAAAATGACCTAAGGTCAAGATCATGAACTGACCGGGAAAGGTCATGTTGCATATCAGTCGATCCGTATCGTATCGTCAACCTAAATAGATCTAAGGTGTTTCCATCGCTCTAGCATGTCTCTATTATAAGTTATTGCAAAAAAAGAACTGTTTGGGACCTTTCATGACCTGCGATGACCTCAGGGACACAAGGAGGGGGTCACGGGTGCAATTTTCCGATTCAGTTTGTCAAGTTTAACTGTATCCCGATGTTTACGTGAGAAGAAAGACGCCTTTCAAATTTCTCTTACTGATATGGAGAGGGCTTAAAGTTGACCTGACCTTCAGTCACCGATATCAAAATTCCGAGATACACGTTGGATGCATACTGTTACTGGTATCAATCGCTGAGAGTTTCCAGGCGATCGTTCAGTCGGTGTAGCTCAGAGGATTCTAACTGTTCCTGAGGTGAGGTCACTTGACGTAATGGCGACTTGACCTTGAGAGCCCTGGATCTGAAAATTTCACGTCATGTGCAGAAAAGATGCATAAACAGGTGTGCTAAACACGGCGGCGCTTTCTCCATAGTTAAAGGGACTATCCCACCTTCTAAAATGTTGTTAAAACCAGTTAAATTATGCCCGACTTTATAGATTGGATGACCAGGAACACGGTTCTGGCATTTATTTTTCATTAAACATCTTAGGCTTCCCATATTCCAAACACAAACTTTCAAATATGTGACGTCACAGCCCAAAATTACCTCCTTCCCCAGGCCACATTACTGTCATAAAGCTGATTCTTTTTACTCTGTAGGCACCACAACAAAGTTCAGACCAAGTTTTAACCCGCGCCCGGCTGGGGGTCCTGGATTTCCACGCCCTGCTGGGGGGGGGGTGTTTGAACACCCCCCTTCTAACTCGGCTCCTAGGCCACGTAGCGATACGCGGAAGGCGGCGTTCGAAAGAGCGTCAAAAATAATGAGGAAATCACTTCGGTCAATTTTTTGGTCAGGTCAAAGGTCAGGTCACCAGAGGTCATTGAAGGCAAAATTTCGCCGATTTCCAGGTCGAATATCGACAATTTCCAAGAAGCCAACGCATAACTCGGCAACCAATAGAGCTACAGCGCCGAGGAAAAGCGCATTCGATAGCCCTATTACAGACCTTTCTGAGTAATTCTCTCAGATTTGACCTAACGTCAACGGTTTTGCCTGCAGGGGGAAAAAACTGCAAAAATAGACGATTTTTTCGGAAACAGTTTTTCTGCAATAACTTTTGACCCAAGCCTTGTACGAGCTTACTTTTACCGGCATCGTGTTCCTCTCGTCAAGACGCATCGAATGAACTATAATTTGACCTTGAAAGGTCAACTTGAAAATTTGACCTCAGGTCAAGGTCATGACCTGACCGGAAAGGGTCATGTTGCATATCAGTCGATCCGTATCATCGAGCTGAACACATCTAAGGCGTTTTCATCGCTCTAGCATGCCTCTATCAAAAGTTATTTGCGAAAAACTGTTAGATGCCATTCGTGACCTAAGATGACCTCAGGGCATAAATAGGGGTCACGGACACCATTTTCATGTTCAGTGTGTCTAAACCACTTGTAATTCAGTGTTTGGGAGTGTTTATAATGTCTTTCGTCCAAAAGAAGCGCATTTCAATTTTCTCCCGTTGACTTATAATGGGGAGGTCGCAAAATTGACCTGACCTTAGGTCATCGATATCAAAATTCTGAGATATACATTTTGTACATGCTATTGCTCTTAGCAATCGCTGAAAGTTTCAAAGCGATCGGTCACTCGATGTAGCTATGACAGACATTGAAACTTTTTATGAGGTGAGGTCACTTCAAGTGACCTGGTGACCTGACCTTGAATGACCTTGGTCTGAAATTTTCACAACATGTGTAGAATTGATGTATGATAAGGTGTACCAAAAACGGCGGCGCTCCGCGCCGCCGTTTTTGAGATATTCGCGAAAAACCACAAGGGGGGGGGGGGGGTGTTCAAGCACCCCCCCCCAGCAGGGCGCGGGTTAAAGGGACCCTCCCACCTTCAAAAAAGTTTATGAATTGGCATGAAAGTGATGTCGCTCGGTTCAGAAAGAGCGAAAACAAGTATCTACCAAATTTCACCGAAAAATATTCACCGGTTTTCAAGATATTAGACTTTTACTTTTGTTTACTTTTTTGGGGTCTCCGCTGTTTCTAGCGACTTTATTTCAGAAGTGCGGCGTTTGCGGCAGATGTTGCGCGCAAATAGCATATACCACCGCGTGCTACAAAACGTTTTAGTCAAACATTTAAAAAATCGTTAGATATCTGCGCTGACGTCACACATTCAGAGGGGTATTCCTAAGCATTAGCCCCTCTGAATCAAAATGCTGCAATTTTGAAATTCAATATTTCCGATTTAAGGCATTTCTCGATGTTGTGAGTGCCGAAACCGGTAATTGTGAGCCAGGGACCCCATTTTGGCTATCTCAACTCAAATCTAATGTTAAGGTGGGAGGGTCCCTTTAAGCGATTTTTCAACGAACAAACCCATTTAAATCAGAATGACTAAACGAGCTGACGTCACACTAACGGTCGTTCCATGTTGAAGATAGGGCCTTGTACAAGGCCCATTTTCAAATGAAGGGAAAAAATTTCTTCAACACCAAGAGGCCGCGGGGGTTGCAACCTAGATAGATAGTGGTTTCTGAACCTCGCCGCAAACTTGGCTATCTCAACTCAAACTCCATGTTAAAGGTGGGATAGTCCCTTTAAAACTAACTCCTCGGATTTCGATTACTTGTGCACTGCTCTGCAGCATACTTTAATCTGATAGAAGCATTTTAGCTTTCTTTCTTTTCTGGATAAAACGTTTTTTTATCGATTTCGGGTGCTATGAGGGGAGCATTTGCCCCAAATGTCCGATGTCACCACTGGGCCCAATCAAAATGCCGTACTATTCTATTTACGGCATTTGGTAACATTGACAGTGATACCAGTGCTGACAAAGGGTTGTCCGATTCAACGAAATGAATCTTTAGACCGTCAACATACGATGGACTGAAATGCGTGAAAACCATCTTCCACTTAATAGCCGTTTTCTGCAGCTTAACTTCAGCCAGTGCTGCCATATCCATTCCACGGCGTTTGTAAGATTGAGCCCTGGATCCGCTAATGCCTCAATGTGTTTGATTCTTTATACAAATGTCACGGCATTTTCGAAGGCCTGGCTCTTCGAGCTTTTATTTAGCATCTGCATATGTATATCGCGCTTCTAAAAAACACAGCTCCTCATGCATGTATGAAATCAATGATTAATGTGTTTCAGCCGCGACATTTGAAGGGCAGCAGAGGTGTAAAGCAATGACCGGTCTAAGTGTAGTGCCGTGCGACTGTCGCAATTAAGTGATGTTTCCAAACATCAGCTCGGCTTCCTGAACACGAAATGAAACCTTGGCAGGCCGCCGCATGTGAGCACAATCGGTCGAAATACACAGCATCATTTAAAACCTACTTAAACACATTTTGGGGGTCTTATTGTTACTGTCCCTTACCATTGAGTCATCGACATCCGATCAAGCAAAGCCAATCGAACCGTGCTCGCATACCGCGCCGCCACCGGCACCCCTCCCCTCAGGGACCCCCTCCCCTCTCCCCCAGGGCGTCCCCGCGGCGCGCGACCCACTCCTCCCGCATCCGGCCCCTCCCCCTCCCCCCACCGCCACGAACCGTATCGCCCGCGCCGTACCTGGCCGCCCCATCCGGCGCGCGACGCTCGCGGCTCGACTTTGTCCCTGTGCGGCGGCTGCCCAAAGCCGTAGCTGGCGCGAGTGGTCGCATGTGACGCCACCTGGCTTCGAGCAGTCGAGAGGAGACTTGTGTGGGCTATAGAGGTGGGTCTCTTGCCGCGGGCGGTGTGCCGATAGATTGGTGGGAGCGGATCACAGGTCAGCCAGGGTCAGAGGTCACCCACCAGCAGCCATGGAGGAGGACAGGTTCCATAGGTGAGTCGCCGGTAGACCGGAAATGGTCGCTTCCGGTGGGACGAGGTAGGGGGTTGAAGTGTGCCACTGCCTTGTATGCCTAACTTACCTAGCGGCTGACATGCGGGGTTACATAGTGGTTTGGGGCATGAACTGTGTATACCTGATTCAATCATTTGTCATTCAATGATTGGTTGACGGGTGTTTGATGGATGTTTTGTTATTGTGGAATTAGCGTTTCTTTGATGACCATTGCCAGATAAAAAAGATCCCGTATTGAGCGCACTGCGCATGCTACTAAGAATTCGTGTTACAAATATGATATGCTCGATTTGTTACACACTTTGGACGGGTGTTAGGTGCGAGCAAAGTCGTCCATCGGGTCTGGTCATTGGGAGCGGGATTTATTGAAGAACGTGAGGAACAAGAGCAGGCAGGAGTCGTGGGGCGTATGAATCATGAGTCGCGGGTGGAGTCTATTCATGAAGGCTGGTACAGAACAAAAGGTCTAAAAGTGAGGGTATGCGCAAAATCCATTCCGTTTTGATTATATGGCAAATTCGAGGGCTAGAAGATTGACAAGTGATTGACGATAGCAAATGTGAGATAGACCGTGACAACGTTATAAAAAATGTCAGGTTTCAAGGGACGGAATAGTTCGAGCTCAGCGAGTAAAAGCGATTTTGAAGTTGGGCTTGTTGAGTTTTCTTTTCTAGCGTCTACCAAATAAAAAGTCGCAATTTGTGGCCAACTGTCACGCTGCTTCAGAAGTCACAAGTTAAACCATAATCTGCCACACATCGTACTCTATTCATACTTCCCGTTCTCTTTGGCCAATCTCTATCGTTATGAAGGACTTTTTATCATGGTTTTATGCGAGGCTAATGCTATCTCAACCCCCACAATGCGCATGACTAACCAGCTACCACGTCTCCTTTGCTCGAGTTCACCCCCGAATGGGTTTGTTTGCCTGAATGGTTCCAAATCCAACCCAGCTTCAATCTGAACTGTCGCAGCCGTGTCCTTCAATGTTCCCCTTCACAGAGGCGCATATTGTTAGGAACTGTTCAGGCGGTAACTGTCGCGCACGGTTCATGCCCCGGCACCGGTCGGGGAGGCTGAACGGGTTTTAGACCATTGAGCTATTGTTGATTCCGGAAACATTCTTCTTTCGTGAAGCAAATTGTGAAGAAGCAGAGATACACATTTACGCTTGTTTTATGCTTTATGCCTGTTCGTGACACAAATTCTGATAAACAATCTGTTGCATTGGTTTAGCATGTTGCTATGCGTAAATAATTTGGCAAGACGTTAGGCATTTAGCAAAAAGTCAAGCATTATTTAGGTATCAAAAATTTGTCAGGAGGTAAACCACGGCCATTTTTCGATAGTCGAACTACTTTTGGCAAAGTATGGCGATTGGGACATAACCCATTTTGGGAGCAACCAGCTGGTCTAGTCCCTGTATTTTGGCGCAATGGGGTTGGGAACTCGATTTTTTAAGAATGCATGAAAATGATCAAACTATTTTCACAGAATTTATGGTGCATACCATTGCCTCATGAAATCAATATCCTGAGAGAAATGGGGGAAAAAAGATAGGAAACTTGTTTTGAAAAGTTCTTGAAAAAAGATGCTCTTGATGCTGTTACGTCACATGTCACCTTCTGCGGTTGACAAATAATGGCGCATCTGGCGCACCACAGATTACATGTTATATCAATGGGTGAAAGATGTTGTTTGTTTCACTCTGCCATTCGCGCTGTTTTTAACTTTAAATTATGCTAAAACATTTACGGATGAAATGTTCAGTGTCAAAAATTGATGTGTCTGCCGTGTACTATATTCCCACTTAAAGGAAATAGTTCACTTTTTAACATGGGTTTTGAACTGGAATAGCAGTTCCGTAGCCTGGGCTGAGACGAGCATAAATCAGGAGTTTTTACAGCCCAACGATCACCCTAGGCAAAGATATTCTATTTCTCGTCCCGAAAAAGGTGTCTTGCGTTGAGGATGTGTGCCTTGCATATATTCGCATCCAGTATGAAAAGAGCATGGGTACCGAAAATTCTTCAGAAACTAGAGAAATTATCTACGAGAACTTTAGAGAAATTCTCGTACTGATCAATAAGGACATTCAGCAGCAGCAGATCACCCAAATGCCGGTGGCCGCGATAATTTCTCTAGTTTCTGAAGAATTTTCGGGACCCATGCTCTTTTCATACTGGATCGCCTGTGCCTTACAGAAACTGAAAAGTCCTTCCTATATCAAAATATAGAAAATAATGTTTTGTTATAAATAGGTTTTATTTTCTTTGCTGATCATTTTGAACATAAAAAATCATAAATCCATTGCAAAAAAATAATTTCGTGAAAGTGAACTATTTCCTTTAACATTGAGCGCGTGATAAACATTTTATGTACCTCGAATTTTCAAATGATAAAGATGATGAATCGGAGGATGCTGAAAAGCAAAAGCTCATTCCAATATTTGGACTACTTTACGATTAAATAAAATGTTTACATTCCTGTCATCTTATTGGTCATTTATTTGTTCTTTTTAATGAAAATAACTTAAGGCGTTGAGAACCGAGGTAATGTCTATCTACCGTGCCTTAACTTACCAGCAACAGCAATCTATCTACGCCCTACGGTGGCAAGGGAGACTGTGAAAGAAGCGTAAGATGGATTCTAAACAATTCTTTTGTGATATACTGAAGGGCAAAGTACAGAGAAGAGCGTACAAGTCCTGTTTTGTTGCCACCCACCTATGGGTGGGTGGGACTAAACTTGTTATGCTCGGAAATTTAGTATGCTGTCTGATGGTGCCTTGAAACCATCCATCCGAAGCAACCAAACCACTTCTTGGCACATTTAATTGCATTTAGACGAGTCAACACATAAAAACCCGATCAACCATTGGACATTTCGAGCGATGTTTTGTTACCTGTATTTAGTATTAGCTGCTTAATAAAAGCATATCCCGCTGCTAGAGACATTCTTCATGAGGCTCTCTATCTCAAATCCTGAAACTTCCTAGCCGAAAAAAAGCGTTGGACGGTATTCTTTACGAAAACCATCCATGAAATAATTTCATACATTTTTACCATTTTACCAGATAGCTACGTTTTCTCTCATAACCATTTACGTTGACTGCATTTCCCACGAAGGGTTGCTTTTCTCCCATTTTTGAGCAACATAGGTAGGTATAATAAACAGGACCTACCCGGCATTTAATTCGGCTATTATCCTTCAAGGTTCATACCACATCTAAAGCCATGCACAGTTATCTCAAAATTATAACCGAAACGTATGGGTGACATAAAAAGGTTCAGGTATCCACGTGTCCTGCAAAACAATGCACCATTCAGCCATTGCCAGCATCGCCTCGTGTGTTCTCTGACCGGTCAGATGGCGGCTGGCGCTGCCATATCGCCCAATAGAGCTGCCATATCGCCACATCCCGCTGCCATATCAGCTCGTCAAGGACGGTAGACCGGCAAAGATAGTCCCAATCGAACTACCCCGCCCCCCAAGTGACTATCTTATCTCGACCTGAGCGCTTGGTGGGGGTCGATTACTACCCCCGTCCCCATCCCATTCTCCCGCCAGGGGTTGACAATATGCCACTCATCGGTTCTTCACACTGCTCGTATTGGAGTGGGTCGAGGCTATCTTACACCTATTGAAGCCATGGTTTTGAGGCTTGTGATGGAAGGGTATAGGGTGTTAGACTTGGTAGGCTGGTAGATCAGGGAGACAAGCATGCACTAATAAATGCACATTTGATATACAGGCGTCCCAATAGGCTGTGAAAAAGCAAAATAATAATAAAAATAAAAATAAAAAACAAAGAGAGCCGTAAGTGCGAGACTCAGCTTCGTAAACGTATGCCGTTGGGCGTCAATTATTGAAATGTGACGTGTATTTACATGCTGTAATATGCCTTGTATTGGGCCAGTTAACCCGACTTTCTCTATCAAATCACTCCTCCAGCTTCTTTGAATGGACGCCTTGCCTACCGGCTCAGCTAAAAAACAAAACGATCAAATTCACAGCAGCAGTCACGCTATGTGGATAAAGTCTAACTAACTCTACGAACCATGAGACATGTCTGAGGTGCCTACTGCCTAGCTTACCTAAAAAGAATCTAATCGAACCATGGAATGTTTACTTTGGCCCTTCACTGGAGGGTTTAATCTCGTTGAGACACCTCAGCTCTCAATTTTGCACCGCTGTTGTTTGATTGCCGAGACACTTCAAATCCGAATTGCATGGCCAGCGGTCATCTTGCGTGGCTACGTCGCGAAGGCAACTATGGGCCCATGGATAACGTTTCAGCTCACAATTGCATTGGTGAAAAAGCGATAGGTACTTGGCTACAAACACATGTAAACCTTGCATGTAAAACCACATGCAAAACGCGCTCTAGGTCGCGGCATCATAAAGTGAACTTTGTTTATAAATTCTGTAAACGGTCAAAGCAATACCCATTACTCAGTGTATTCAAGGCAGCCCCGAATGTTTTCTACTGACAAGTCACCCCAATGACCGCAAATATAGCACTCGTGGGGAAATATTTTGCCAATCTGCCTGGTGGGGGAATATTTGGCCAACCTGCCAAATATCATTTGTCTGCCAACAAGCAATGGTTTTCATGCTTGCGTTCAAGACCGCTAACTTGACCTAAGACGTTGATCAAGCAAACAGCAAATGCCTCGTGCTTCCCTGCTCCCTCTCATCTCTCCTTTGTTGCTATGTAGGTCATAGTGCGTACCGAGTCTTGCTCCGCCACATTTGACCTTGCCCTCGAGCCACGGAGGTGGCTCGGGGCTCTGTTTCGTCATCTTGCAATTTTCCAACTGTCTCAAAATGCGTGTGTCACCTCAGGATGACGCAATAGTGACGCAACTACGTCACAAAACAAACAACAGTCTGCAAACAACCTCTGCGCAAGCGCCGCCGGAAACGGAGGAAGAAGAGTTCGTTTAAAAACTTGTTACCTTTTGCTGTGGATAAAAAACCGACATTTTTTAAGAGCTGTGCAATTTGCAGCGTCTGAAGTGTAACTTCATGCTATTTTCTGATGCTTCGTTCTCCAATTTATGCATGCATTTCATTTCTTTTTTATACATTTGCCTCAAGAAATTGCTTTCTTAGTAATCTACGAAGCGCACAGCAGTGACATAATCAGCTTGTTTTGAGCATGATTATATCCAGCCGCTGTGCACGATGTTGCTATATAAATGAACTTGACCTTCTTTTTCGTGACATTTTCTGCCCCCTTGACCGGCAGGGCGGCTCGTGACGGCTACCTGGACCTCCTTCATGAAGCCAGCAAGCGCGACTGTAACTCACAGGACGAAGATGGCATGACTCCGACTCTATGGGCCGCCCACGAGGGACACCTGGATGCCCTGAGGCTCATCGTCGGACGCGGGTAAGTAGGTGTGGTTTGGAAGTGGATGTGACGTCACTTGTTACTACGATGACGTCATTTTAGGTAGGGTTGCCCAAGGTTCTAACAGATAAGGTAGCTCACAATATTAACCAAAATGATCGGCTTCAAAAGAACTTAGTTCGGTGTTTCCTTCAACCGATGCGTAGTGGCGAAGTTAGTCTGCCAGTCAGACCTGCCTGGTGCATGGTGTCCACAGTTCAATGTGGCTATGAGTCCATGCGCCAGTTAATTCCCTTCTGTGATCCGTTCCAATGATCCTCTCCGTGATCCGCTCCGTGATCCGTGATCCATCCCGTGATCCATTCCGCGATCCATTCAGTGATCCGTGATCCGACCGCAGATAATATAGTGCCGCGAGGGCAGGCAGGGGGTTCACGGCTGAGCTGACTACTTTCCCCTTTGTGTGAGTGAGGTGAGTGGTAAGCGCGCTGGGGCAAAGCTTATAACGAAAATCTGCTAAGGACGGCACGGGTGACGCACTTAGCAGGAACCGAAACGGTGTGGACTGAAAATACTCTGGTCAGGAGTTAGCCATCACGCACTATTTCAAAAGTGTTGCTTTCGGCGCGTTTATATTAACGGTTTTAAGTATAAGATCATCAGCTGCGACCCTAGTCCAGTCCGACCTCCCATCTCTTCCTTCTAATAATCTTCTCTCTTTTTCTGCCTCTGTCTCTGTCTCGGTCTCTGGTCTCTGGTCTCTGGTCTGTCTCTGCCCCTGTCTCTGTCTCTGTCTGTCTGTCTCCGTCTCCGTCTCCGTCTCCGTGTCTGTCTGTCTGTCTGTCTCTCTCCCTCTCTCTTTCCCTCTCTTACCCTCACCTCTCTCTCCCCACTTTCTACCCTCTCGACAATTATGAACAGTGACAATGAGCATGGCGTTCTCACCGCGCTGGTACTGGAGAGGGAGAGAGGCGAGGGGAGGGGAGAGGAGGGGAGAGGATGGGAGGTGCGTGGGAGCGGACCGGGGAGAGGACTTCCGGTCCAGTGCAGTTAGGCGGCCTCCGTCCTCCCCTCCCCTCTCCCAGCCAGAACCTCGCGAGTCGTCCCGCAAGCACAACTGAGCTTGAAACTAAAACTCAGGCAGGCCTGGTAAAACACACGCAACTGATATTGCTGAAAATTGAAATTGGGGTTACGACTTGCGGTGGATCGAAGTTGTTACGGGAGATCTTTGAACTTCGAATGATGCTCCTCAATCAAGGGGGAGGGGTCTGGATTATTATAATGAGCTCGACCTAGGAATGGCATTCGCCAAAAATCTTGAAATCACTTCACTACTTTGCATGGAGCTAAAACCCAAGGTACGCGTGCCAGATCATACCGACGTGCACACAGTACCGCACTAGGCACAGCCAGACCCTAACGGTACTTCATGTCGCGCGGCGGCGCTGGGTCACGTGTCATGCGTAGTGCACATGGTGTGCACAACACGTGACCACGAGGCAGAGCGATACTGCTGACGTCACACATCATATGACGTCATGGAAGGACAGGTCACGGTACATCGTGTGATGTCATGGGCTAATATGTAATTTCCAAAGCGTTAAGCGAAATGTCAAATGGATATGGCTTCCTATGGACCTAAACGCAGAATGACATGATTTCGTACAAAGTTATTGAAATAAATCGGTTATACATATGTTACACTATATGTATGTAATACGTGTAATACTATGGTAATACGTAAGACGTCACAGAACGTCATTAGACGTCACAACGTTATGAACTGTCGCGAACCATTGTGTGACATTACTTATATCCACAATCGTCCTAGACAACATTCCGATTCCTTGTGAAGTAACTAAACGCTCACTGACCCGAGCCTTTTGGTAAGAGTACATTTAATTATCTGACGTTTTGCCTTCTCGCTCCCTCGTGAATACGCCTGTATTTTACACTCACATAATGAGCTGTGTTCCAATGTGAACACTTCATTAGGACACTAACAAAAACTCGGAGCGCTTCTGTAGTTCCCACTCCTCGTTCCCCACAGGAAGCTAAGTAAGAGAAAGCCGTCAAACGGTGACTACTTGTATCGTTTTTGCAGCCCGGGCATCGTCTAACCAATAATTACTTGAGCAGTGTTCTCAGGGTACTGCAGGTAGTAATGCTGCTCACTTCCGACGAGAAACTACATAGAAGAATCTTATGCCTCTGCAAAGAGCTACGACCGGTTTGTCTGAGCCAAAACTATGCATCGATTTCGATGCACGACAGTGGACATTTACTCAGTAACTCAGTAACCGAATCGTTGATGTCACTGCCCCCCCCCCCCCTCCCCCAGTACTTCTTTTCCATTTACCTATGTTTACGCATCCCTGATCTGCATCAGACCCTGCTTTGATCTACGGGTACATGCAGTTTTCTATGCTCCGACACATGCACTCCTGCTCTGTCCCACTGTCTCCTTTTTTTCTGTCCTGTTCTAACCAGCGACAAATGCCACTCTCTATCATGTGGCCAGTATAACCCTACAGCGTCGCTAATCCCCCCACATAGCCATCAGCCTGACGCTGTCTGACTCGATAGCACTATCGTACGCCGACTGATAAGGTCTCTTTTGTAAGAGCCAGCGCCGAAAGGGCGCGGTGCACCCAGTGAATGCACGATGCATTGCTTTTGGACTTTGGTGCACGTATATGAGCGGGATCTTCGTACATTAGAATTACACGCTTTGATGTTTTTTGATCTGGTTATTCATTCAGGCTAGTATTGTGATTTAATTGCAATTTTAGGTCGTTTGATCGTTGCCTGCCTCGGCCACTCCACTACTTTTTTCCTCACGAGTCTGTCTCTGTGTCTGTCTGTCTGTCTGTCTGTCTGTCTGTCTGTCTGTCTGTCTGTCTGTCTGTCTGTCTGTCTGTCTGTCTGTCTGTCTGTCTGTCTGTCTGTCTGTCTGTCTGTCTGCCTGTCTGTCTGGCTGTCTGTCCCTCTCTCTCTCTCTCTCTCTCTCTCTCTCTCTCTCTCTCTCTCTCTCTCTCTCTCTCTCTCTCTCTCTCTCTCTCTCTCTCTCTCCTGCCTTTAGGCAGTCTTTAGGTCACCACATGATACCAACGCCACCTGCATCGCGCTTACTCTCATCCTGACTAACCCTCTCTTCATACCCACAGCGGTGATCCGGACAAATGTGACAACTATGGCAACACGGCGCTTCACTGCGCCGCCGCCAAGGGGCACCTCAACTGCGTCAGCTTCTTGGTCAACTTCGGCGCCAACCTGTGGGCGCTCGACAACGACTTCCACACGTGCAAGGACCTGGCGGCAATCCGCGGACGTGACGAAATCCTGCGCTTCCTGGACACGGTCATCGCCAAACAGGAGGCACTCAATAAGAAGGTGGCGTGGATACTTTTTCTGTTAGAAGAAAAGTCTGGGTAGTTGAAGGGGTGCAGCGGGTGAGACGCTTAATATCTATATCAGGCTTCTATTGTTAAAGGTCGTATAAATGAAAGAGATGAAAATCAAGAAACAGAAGCAAAATTAAAATTTTAAATATTCATGGGAACGTGTTGGATAAAGAACTGAGAATTATTGAAGATTTTCTCCGCGTAATTTGCTAGGTACGCATTTATTCAAGCCTCCTTGCTTAGCGAGTGCATAACGACTATCGTTGTACAATGCAAATTTTAATCAAAAACCCTTTTGGTCCTCTTCAGGTTGTTCTTTCGCTGAAGATGAAGGCGGAGAAGGAAGCAGAGAAGAGGGTCAAGGAGTACGACAAATTGCAGAAGAAGATCGACAAAAAGGCCGCCAAGGTAACCTAGTCACGAATAAAATTAATTCAGTAAGCAGTGTACATGGAGCAGGAACATAGCAATCCGATGGGACACGGGCTACCGGCAGTTGAAATCTGAACGGGGAGAGGCGCCGAGATCCGGCAATCCTGCTTGTGCACAACAAGAGAAACAGCTGAAGCAGTTGCTGTACCAGATCTTGGCTCACCTCTTCTTCACTTCACAACAGTAGCGACTTCCCATTCTTGGCCCATCCTCTCCTATCAGAAGGAAAACAATTCCATCTCAAACCCTCCCACTGCACTGTCCACGCTGCACGAGCAGCAGCGAGTATCAATCATTCTCCCACACAAGAGAAATGCTCAAAACAGAATTTGATAAGTTGACTAATGTTCCATCTTTCACAGCGACAGTTCCCAGCAAGAACATCAAAGTGTCAAATTTTCGAAATTGAGAATTTTTTACCATTCGACTCAGCTGAATCGAATGGTATAAAAATCTCAATTTCGAAAATTTGACACTTGTTCTTGCTAGGAACTTCGACAGGCAATACTTTGCTTGGAGAGATAGGTTGTGGTGCATCACACAGGCTGTGTGACACTGGAAGTGACCCAATGCTCACCATAGACAAAATTACTTGAGCGATAAACGGCACGACATAGGGCTCAAGTCAACTGTTTGCCTCTGAGAAGTTGGACATCATTATGTAGTAAGTCAACTGTACCCCATCATTGACTAACCCTTTTCCCAATATGTAAACAGGAGGAGCAGCGCCTACAACGACAGCAGTC
The DNA here is from genome assembly GCF_019059575.1 of Amphibalanus amphitrite. Classification (NCBI taxonomy): domain Eukaryota; kingdom Metazoa; phylum Arthropoda; class Thecostraca; order Balanomorpha; family Balanidae; genus Amphibalanus; species Amphibalanus amphitrite. The sequence continues at coordinate 56,988 of NW_024882502.1, read as the reverse complement.
TGAGAGTGCCGGCGCGGGAGAGAATGGGGATTCTTCAGCGGCAACGAGCGCCCCTCCGCCAAAAGGGCCTAAAAAGCTAATGGCAACCATCTCCCGAGGCACGGCCGGCCTGCTCGGCAAAAAACTCCAGACACAGAGCATGCAGGTGAGAAGGTGTTCCGGGTTGGGATGTGTGTGTCAGTAAGTCCACGTCGTAAAGATGCTGCTTGATGCATATGGGATAGGCGGAAGAAGTGGTCACAAATAAGCATTTGAACCAATTGAGCTCATTTGATTCACTGTGATTTTGGGCCGCCCAAATGTCTGAGTTCATCTGAATTTCTGAGTTCATCTTCGCCGTTCGATTGACAGAGAGATGCAGATGAAGTGCGAGTCAAATCTATAAAGTTCAATGATACCGTGAGGCCTGAAGCGTCTCGAAAGCCTTCCTTTTTGACGTTTTTCTCTTTCCTTTCGCCAGCCGGTGAGCCAGGCTCCGAATTTCTCATCACACACGACAGCCAACCGGAACAAGAACCTGCCGGGTGGCGTCAACCGTAGGCTGCAACAGCGCAACAACAAGTTCGAGGACCGCAACTCCACGGTACGTTCTGCCTTTTATTCAACCCGTGGTAGTAGTGCTTAGAAAGATACTTTTTGATGGCTTTTCCTTAAAGCAATGCGGCAGGTCGCAGAGGGAATTCCCAGGTCGCCGCCCTTTTTTTTTGTTATTCATCATTTGGTGGTGACCTAAAAATTTAGATTGTCGATACAGCCGTCCTGGCATTAGCAATGTCCTGAACTGAAATGCATATGCATTTTATGTATATGTATACATATGTGCCATATGCATATTGTACACTAGTCATCGACACACGTTTACCGTGCAGACTTTATGTAAGTTACGTTTCTACATAAAAGACTAAATGCTACTGAAATGTGCGGCACAGAAGCCAGATAAGGCACCGATGAACTGATACGTACTCGACCTGTCAACGATAACACTGACTGACATTACCAACAGGTGTCTGGTGTTACCTATGCCAACAAATACGACACGAAAGACGGTGCCGGTTCCGACGAACCCAGTAAGAAGCTGAAGTTGATCGAGCTTTTCCCTTAATGCCTTTCATTTTGTTGCAGTCTTCATCATTTAGTGCAAAAGCTTGGAACATAAAACAGAGTTTGGTAATGCATATTTTTCTCTTCACAATGAAATGTTGCATTTTAATGGACAATTAGTGAAGCCGTGACGGAAATATTTATGCTATATATTAGATACATAATTTCAAGTCATCGTGTTTTTTATGCGTCTAGAAAACTGTTCACATCCCCACTTCATAAGATGTGATGTGCAAAGCTTTTTTTCTGCTGTGATCAGCAGGCAACAGCACCACCTGTCTTTTTAGTTTTTTTTTTACAGTCTATTTACTTGTCTTTTTACAGTATCCCTATTCCCAAACGCAGTATATAACACCCTCTGACCTCGGGCCCGTGACCCCGTGACCTCGTGACCTCAGGTCGGCGTGGGAAGCTCGCGGACGTCGAGTTCGGGCGCAAAACTACCGGTGGCGACCTCTTCGACCGACCGGGCTTCGGCAGCGTCGCCTTCAGGTTCGTCAACGTCCTGACGACGTTGACAAGTGTCTCAGGACTCCTGAAACACTTGCCAACGTCCTGAGTAGCTCGCCAACGTCGTAATACTCTCTCGACAACATCCTGAGCTGTTCGTTAACTTCCTGAGAAATTCCCCAACGCCTTCAGGCACGCGTTCAAGTCTAGAGACACTCTCTAACGTCCTAACATCACATTAGTCAGTCGAGCTTTCAGACGGAAAATACAGTACCTAATGTAGGATCTCAATGTCAGCAAACTTGAACTTGCCATCACAAGTCAGTGTCAGCAGAAAGCATTGGGCACTTCGTTTTTACAGTCACATCATATTGGCAACAGCCTTCTTCGCTTGATGATTTATAAGGTTCGGCGATTACATACCTATCCAACGAATATGTATGACGCATCTAACCATGCAAAAGCCGGAGAATTGCTATGCAGTTTAGCATCCCATTCCCAATCTAGGTAACATATTGTAGGGATCATCTACGCGATTTGTCATCTATGCGATTTGTCATTTCATGTTGTCATTTTCATTTATATTGTCGCCGCTTTATTAATCAATCTGTTACCTGTTGTCAATTGCGCGTCAAGTTTGTTTGTTATTTGTAAACCGGCCTGCCGCTGGCCTCAACCTTCCTAGTAACCGCTGTGCCATACGCTTTAGAACATATCGTGCAAAGGTCACGGCGGCACCCCTGAGGCGGCCGCTGCCCGTACGTTTACGAACCCATTGTCGTGACGTCATGCCTGTGAGCAAAGGTCGCGGTAGGGGCTCTCCCGGCAGCCGGACGGTGACTCATACGTTAAGCTTGTCTCTCGCCGCGCCTGCGGGCATATTGGTAGTACTAGGGACGGCCAGCATGTGACCGCGGTTTTCGGCGACATTGTCAATTCGTTTCTCGACTCTGCTGTTCGCTACAAGACAAATACACAAAGGAAACGGCTCGGGCATTTGGAGAAGAGCGGCTACTCTGAGGCGAGGGAAGAACACGGAGATTCACGCAAACGACCTGACTAGGTTGCACCGGCCACAGTCGACCGAGGTGGGCTTCTGCGCCCTTAAAGACGCCTCTGACTGGCCATTGCGCTGACACCCTGGTCGGACCACGGTCATTGATCGGACCCTGCCACTGGTTCGTGCTCAGGCTGCCTTAGCGGGTAGACCTGCTCGACCAGACGCCCACTGGTGGGCGAGTGCTCGGTTCCGACTTTCACCGCCGGTCCAACAGCGTTCTGCTGGTTCCCGCCGATCCGGTTACGACACCGCAAGTGCCGTACCGACTCGGGCGTCCCAGGTGGGCGTAACGGTTACCACACCAGTTCGCGACCCCAGGCTCTGTCAGCCGTCGTACGGCTCTCGGACGGACACTCTAATAGATCAGCCACAGATCAATAGATTGTCACAGACCGTCCGTCCAGCCACGCGCTACCCACAGCGCAGTACGACATTGGTGACCCCGACGTGATCTCCGTTGTTCGACCTTAGCCTCTCGTCATGCCGGCGGACAGCGCACAGTCCGGCGCCGCAGCTCAAGACCCAGCCAGCGTTCCAGCTTCAGCCTCCGAGTCAACTCATCGGCCCATGGCTAGCTTCCGGCTACCACCATACTCTCCGGAAGAGCCCGACCTGTGGCTACTGCAGGTGCAGTGTGCTTTCGACGTCAGCGGGGTCGACTCCGACGAGCTGAGGTTTAAGCTCCTCGTCGCAAACCTCCCCGCCAACATCGCCGTCCAGGTCAAGGACGTCATTCGGTCATCTCGGTCTTTTGACGTGCTGTGTGCGGCGCTCCAAGCCCGCCTGGCACAGTCACGCGCCGACCGACTACAAACCCTGCTCGGCCGCCAGCAGCTCGGCGATCAGAAGCCGACGGCGCTGTTGCGCTCAATGCGCAACGAGCTAGCCGCAGCCGGGGACGCCCCGGTTGATACAGAGCTCTTCCGTACCCTTTTTCAACAACGGCTACCGCAGCCCGTCCGTGCTGCCCTCGCCCTCCTGCCAGCCGACAGCACGCTTGACGCACTGGCAGAAGCGGCCGACCGGTATCTGGAAGCTAGCGGACCGGACCCACGGCTATCAGCGATCGCGGCACAGCCGTACACACAGCCGGCACCGCCCATCGCTGCTGCAGTGACAGCCCCGGCGCCAGCTGCAACCCCTGCGCTGGACACCGTCATCGCCTCCCTGGTCGCTAAGATGGAGCGCTTGGAAGCCAGCAACCGACGACTTGAGGACGCCGTGCGACGCGACCGCAGCCGTTCCCGGCCGCGCCAGGCGTCTCGCCAGTCTCGCCGCCCGTCACCGGCTCGTCCTTCAACGCCGCCGCACGACGACACGCTGTGTTGGTACCACCAGCGATTCGGCGCACAAGCGCGCCGATGCAAGTTGCCGTGCTCCTGGATCGCCTCGGAAAACTGAGGCGCCCCGTGCTGATGGCGCAAAGCACGGGCGCCCCTCCTGCCGCGCCACTCCTCTTCGTGAGGGACACGGAGACGGACCGGCAATTTCTAGTCGACACCGGGGCGCAGGTCAGCGTGCTGCCTCGCCGCTGCCTGCCCAACGGGTCCACACTGACCCCTGCTCCTGTCGGCCAGCAGCTCGTCGCGGCAAACGGCTCACCGATCGCGGTGCACGGCACCTGCCTGCTGGACGTCACCTTGAGTCAGCAGCACCGCCTGAAACATCGATTCTTCGTCACTGACGTCACCACACCCATCTTGGGCACCGACTTCCTGGCCGCACATCACCTCGTTGTGGACGTTGCCAACCAGCGTCTCCTGCGGGACGGCACCGTCTGCGCCAGCGCCGAGCGGTCACGGCTGTGCTCCATCGGAGTGCGTCTCGTCCGGGAGCAGGCTGCTGCTCGCTTCGCAGCTGTCCTCGCCCGGTACCCGGATGTGACCTCACCAAAACCTGGACCAACACCGGTGAAGCACAACGTGACGCACCACATCGTCACCAAGGGTCCACCGGTGTACCAGCGGCCACGACGCCTCCCGCCGGAGCGCCTTCAAATCGCACGTGCCGAGTTCAACAAGATGCTCCAGCAAGGCACCATTCGACCGTCCAGCAGCAGCAACAGCGGCAACAGCAGCAGCAGCAGCAGCAGCAACAGCAACAGCAGAGGCAACAGCAGCAATACCGGCAACACCACACTGCGGCTTCCTGGTGAGTTCTTCATCAGCAGCCAAGCCTCAGCAGCATCACCGGCCGGTTTCGTACAAGACCTGAAGCGCGCCATGTCTCAGGTACGGCCGACACTCCCACGTCCGGTCCAGCGCGCCACGTACGTCCCGACGGCACTCCAGACGGCGACACACGTCTTCGTGCGCCGGGACTGTCACCGCTACCCGCTGGACGCTCCATACGACGGACCGTTCCCGGTTACCGAAAGGACCACCAAAACCATCACCATCGACCGTCGACAGAAAAAGGAGGTCATCAGCATCGACCGGTGTAAGGCCGCCTTCCTGGAGACGCCAGACGAATCCGGTCATCGACAGCCTGACCTGCCGACTGTGCAGCCGCACGGTACTCAGTCCAGTGGCCCGCCGGCCGCGCCACCGCTCAGCAATGAGCCCAGCGGCCCGGAGCTTCTGATCTACGGTGACGCACCAAATCGCCCTGCAGCCGTCGCTCAGGCTGACGCTGCACCATTGCAGCCTCAGCCGATACTACGGACGACCCGCTCCGGCCGCGTCATACGACCTCCGGTAAGATATCGCCATGTCACTTTTGTCCGCGACATGTCTGGCGAGGGGGTACTGTAGGGATCATCTACGCGATTTGTCATCTATGCGATTTGTCATTTCATGTTGTCATTTTCATTTATATTGTCGCCGCTTTATTAATCAATCTGTTACCTGTTGTCAATTGCGCGTCAAGTTTGTTTGTTATTTGTAAACCGGCCTGCCGCTGGCCTCAACCTTCCTAGTAACCGCTGTGCCATACGCTTTAGAACATATCGTGCAAAGGTCACGGCGGCACCCCTGAGGCGGCCGCTGCCCGTACGTTTACGAACCCATTGTCGTGACGTCATGCCTGTGAGCAAAGGTCGCGGTAGGGGCTCTCCCGGCAGCCGGACGGTGACTCATACGTTAAGCTTGTCTCTCGCCGCGCCTGCGGGCATATTGGTAGTACTAGGGACGGCCAGCATGTGACCGCGGTTTTCGGCGACATTGTCAATTCGTTTCTCGACTCTGCTGTTCGCTACAAGACAAATACACAAAGGAAACGGCTCGGGCATTTGGAGAAGAGCGGCTACTCTGAGGCGAGGGAAGAACACGGAGATTCACGCAAACGACCTGACTAGGTTGCACCGGCCACAGTCGACCGAGGTGGGCTTCTGCGCCCTTAAAGACGCCTCTGACTGGCCATTGCGCTGACACCCTGGTCGGACCACGGTCATTGATCGGACCCTGCCACTGGTTCGTGCTCAGGCTGCCTTAGCGGGTAGACCTGCTCGACCAGACGCCCACTGGTGGGCGAGTGCTCGGTTCCGACTTTCACCGCCGGTCCAACAGCGTTCTGCTGGTTCCCGCCGATCCGGTTACGACACCGCAAGTGCCGTACCGACTCGGGCGTCCCAGGTGGGCGTAACGGTTACCACACCAGTTCGCGACCCCAGGCTCTGTCAGCCGTCGTACGGCTCTCGGACGGACACTCTAATAGATCAGCCACAGATCAATAGATTGTCACAGACCGTCCGTCCAGCCACGCGCTACCCACAGCGCAGTACGACAATATATCTTATATGTAAGGAATCTCGTCCCTACATAGGTATGTAGGTACATGATTAAGATGACTCCTGGTCCTGGTGATGGTTAATGGTTAATGATGGCAACAGTCGCCGGGATTATCTTGATGACGTTTGTCATCGTGCCTGCATCTGATGACGTCTGTATCCGTAACGCTCTGCCCGTTTCCACGACAGGGGTATGATGCCGAATCTGAACCAGCTAGGTGACGACTCTGCACGGCCAGGGCAGGAGGACAGCATCGGCTCTGCCGGCAGCCTCAACGGCAAGGAAAACCCCTTCGACGAACAGGACTTGCCCAGCGGTGAGTCCATAGATCCTGACTCAGCTCCACAATGGCTCCGTCGGGGCATGCTTTTATGTTGACCTTTGAATAACTGCATCGGATTGAGATGTGCTTTTCTCCTCTTTGGATTTTCGTACGAGCGGATACGTGAAATGGTTTCTAAGTTGTTTTTTTTTTGTAACAATTTGCTGTACCTACATCAATTCATCAACGAATGTATATGACACATCTAACTATAAAAAAGCCGTAGAATTTCTATGCATTACTTTAACGGCCTTGATAAGCATTTTACAGTTTCGCAATAATGCGAGCATAAAAAGGTGCCGTACTTGCCCTAGTTTGTTACCAAATAGCTCGTTCTCGCTTTCTCTCTTCTTTATATGGATATGATGTTATTTGACCAACCTCTCCCACTATTCCCTCAGATGACGAGGCTCAGGAGCCGGACCCCGAGACCTCCGCTCTCCATCTGTTCCTGACGTCCGCCGGAATTCCCGAGTTCATCCCAACCTTCGTGAGGGAGCAGATTGACCTCACCGCGCTGGAGCTACTGACCGAGGAGGACCTCATCGAGCTGGAGGTGCCGCTGGGGCCGAGGAAGAAGCTGCAGAAGGCGCTGAGGGAGAGAAAGCAGTCACTGGAGCAACCGGGAGAGATGGTCGATACGCAACTCTGAGAGAAGAGAGAATAGCGGGAGGAAGCGAGGTGGTATAACGAGAAGAGAAGCGCGAAGAGCGGGCGATGTAACCGCAGTTCATGTGATTAGGGCGTGTGGGCGAGAGTGAAGTAGGTGGCATTAAGAAGTGCGTGGGAAAACCGGTGGGCTTACGTGGATGTTGATTAGGATGTGTATGGGGAAACCGGTGGGGAGGACGAGTGCTAGTGAATAGTTTGGTGATGTTCAGAATGTGTGGTGTGTGAAAGGTGAGGGAGGCGTTGGGATCATTCTATTGGAGATGCGATTAATCATGAAGGGATGGGCATGTGATCTGGGATGCCAGTATAGGAGAATAGGACGTAAGGCATTCTGCTGCTGAAACTGCGATGAGGAACGCATGAAATGTGAGGTAATTGCATTTGATGGGAGTATAGGCAGTCGAGGCACGGATAGCCATTCCAATGTTTCAGCCACTACAATGATTTGTGGACCTTTAACTACTCGTTGAGTAGTGAATGCGTGAACGATTACCCATATTTAGCAGTCTGATTAACTGGAAAAGTCAATGGCTGGGCATTGCACCTATGCATGATCATAACACGCCCTGTGATATGCTTCTGGGGCAGGCAGTTTGATGACTGTTTGATTTATGTTCCTGCTTTGATCATGATCGCAAGGAAATGTATGCATATTGACTGATAAGCCTCCTGTAATGATGCATGCAATGCTGGGCTATGCTGGAGTTACGGACCCAGCGCGGGCCCCTGGCGAATGGATGTGCTTACCGGAAGGCTGCTCCTTGAGTTTTACATGTCCAATTTTACTCTGCTTACATGGAAGACAATCATACCGATATCAAACGTTACGCTGATGTCATGAATCGAACTACATCCTGTAACTCTAAATGGAGTTATTCCGAACACATTCCTGAATTTTCGACGCGTTTTATTTATATGAGATGTATTGCATTGGCAGCTAATCAAATGGATGCCGCTGTACTAATGCACCAATCAGTAACGTAGTTACATGTACCTACTAGAGTCAATGTACTACTGGCGTGTTGAGACTGCGTGCGTGTATGGGACGAGGTGCGTGCATAGTGAACAGTGATGGAACATTTTGCGAGTGAGATAGAAGGATGCGTGGATTATTGTTTAATAGTGATTCGGTAGCGGCCATACATAATCAAACTGCTATCGCCACGCCTCCAGACGTTCGTCTCTCGAGTTGATTGGTAGTGGCAAATACAGTCATGGTGTTATCGGAATCCACAACGTTTATTACATGGCGAAAGCAGCCTGTCTAATTTCAACTGCTGGAGGACTTTGACCATAAAAAGACACCCTAGAGGAAATCAGGAAAGATTACCGAGAAGTCAATGAGGTCATTAAAAAAGAAGTGAAAGACACCTGCAGCTGTTTATAAAACTGACTTCAAAAATTTTCTATTCGTAGTCGCTCAAAAACGTATAGGCATCACGCAAATCAGCACACATCGATCCAAAATTAGGATCACGGCAAAAAAGCTGAAAAATAAATGTCCATGCTTGCTTCAAATACTACCAGGCATTTCACCTACAATCTACATATCCTCGCAAACCGAGAATGCCTAGTTACAAAATCAACAAAGAAAAGACCCACTGTTCCGTTAAGTTCAACGCTAACTCAAGATGGGCCATAAAATAAATGGAACACATGGCAATCCCATGCTAATGCAAGGCCAACTTGCAAGGAAGCTCACACAAGCAAAGAGACAGCAAGTATCTTCTTCGGAGCTTTTCATTTCCTAATGTTGAAGATCCATATAACCTGCCAGGTGAGGTAGTAGATAGATACCTGACAGCGAAACTAGTGAAAACAATTCACAACACTTATGTCCCGATAGGACACGGATTCATCTCGGGCACATGACACCGCGTCCACCATCCACTCCCAGCGTTTGACCCGTGATGAACGAAGCATCATCAGAGGCCAGGAACGCAATCGGCTTGGCCACTTCCATCACTTCTCCTGGACGACCGAGAGCGTGCGTCGACTTGCAGTGCTCCAGGAACTCCTGATATTTCTCGGGAGTCATGCCGGCGCGAGTGTGGATATTTGTGATGATGACTCCGGGGTTGACAGCGTTGACTCGCACCCCACGGTCTGCAAGCTCAAGGGCGGCGCAACGCGTCAGCTGGTCCATGGCAGACTTGGACATGCAGTACGCCAAGATGCCCGGAAAAGATCTCGTCCCCGTGACGCTAGAGACGTTGACGATGTTTCCCTTAGTCTTCACCAGATGCGGGATGGCCAACTGAGAAAGGCAGACCACCGAACGGCAGTTGATGTCCATCTGTTTGTCGTACTGCTCCAGACTGAGAGATTCCAGGGGGCCTCCGACCAGAACTCCGGCGCTGTTCACCAGTATGTCGAGCTGGCCAAAGTGTTTGATGGTGTCGCTGACAAGCTGCTGGCAGTGCTCCTGCTTGCACACATCTCCAGCAACTATGAGGACCTGATCGGCCGCAGCTCCTGCCGCGTGACACTTGTCGGCCACCTCCTTCAGACGATCCTCGTTTCGTCCAGCCAGCACCACCCTCGCGCCCAGTGATGCAAAGTGTTCAGCCGTGGCAGCGCCAATGCCTGAGCTGGCGCCTGTGACGATCGCCACCTTTCCTGAGAGGTTCGGCATCTTGAAGAAAGAGCTCTTGGCGTAAGGAAAGTGAAAGTTAACCCTGCAAAAACAAAGGTCGCATCAACTTATAAAGCCCCTAAGTGATCAGAGTCATGATCCGATTGCAAGCTTCAAGAGCGGCAGCGATTTATCTTTTTGTTGAGTATGATTGAGCCGTTGACAGTTCTATTCACCTCAAACAGTTATCTTCAGGCAAACGGACGGTGGAACTAAGGGGTCAATGTAGAGTACCAATGGGAGGGAGTAAGAATATGCCAGGTTCGCATCAGCGTAAAGATGTTGTTCGTGTGAATCGTGGTCGTTTACTCTGATCCAGCACGGCAGACCAAAGTGTTCATGTAATCGTCCAGTTCACTAATAATTGCGTATCTGATCGAATCGTTTCATTAACCGGAGGACCAAAAGAGTTCTTAGATGAATGTCTATTTCTGGATTACTCGTCACACACTACACCTCAATCGAATCGTACGACGCCGGCGCCGTTGCGCCGGCGGAGCCGCGCCGTCGTCGTCGTATCGCCGCGAACTGCCGAGCCGGCCGGCGGCGGCCGGCCCGGCGCGTTGGGGCCGGTCAGCACACACATGCGCTCCAGATGACCCCCCAGGCCCTGCAGAGGACCACGTGGACGGCGGGCTCGGCCGTGCCCGCCGCGCGCTGCCGTCGCTGTGCGGCACGGTACGTTTTCTCTCGAACATGGCCGGCCCGAATTTTCGCGTCGCTCGCGGAAATTCTAAACGTAAGAGAGAAAACATTAACGAAACAACAAGCAGCTGCTCGCAGGCAGCGTCTCCGTCCGTATCGTACAGCAATAAACGAACGCTAAAGCTAAGGCTGTAAACTACATCGGTTGCGCCGCGCGTCGGTCCCAATCTAAGGCTGCTACACTCTAAGGCCCTAAACTGCTAATCGCACAGACCGACCGGCCGAATGACCCGGGAGGGGCACCATGACAGTGTGAACGCGTAACACTGTCGAACGGCTCACAGCCGTTAGCTAATGGCTAATCACCAAACGAATTACAATTGACACAAGCGACAGCGCACAGAATGAGCGGCTCATTCTCACACACGCACACGTCAACCTAACACGAATGACGGACGCAGTTAACACTTACAAATGTCCAGACTCCGACGCTGCTCGGCAGCGGCTCACGGTGGTCGTAAAAGACTCACTAGTCGCCCCACTCGCGCACACGTCATCCGTCTGAGTCCATTTACTGCCCGTCACCATCGCACTGGAGACGGCAGAGACGAGAGATCAGCCGCCTAGAGCGACTAGTGGCAGTGGCCATTTCGACCACCCGCACTCGGCCGACGGCGCCAGGGAACACGTTCACCACGCGCCCCACAGGCCAGTGCCCGCGAGGCAGATTGTCCTTTGTCACCGGCGCTAATTCGTCGAGCTGCACGTCCGCCGGGTCTGCGCGTCACTTCATCCGTGTGATAAGCGTCCGGAGGTGCGGCTCGGGGCCGGCTCGCCCACTTGGAAGCCTGTAGGTCACTCGTTAGCGGCGGCGCTGGCTGGGCTGACCGTTTCCGGCACGGCGTGGAGGTAGGTGTGTACCGCTCCACAGCGGCCCTGCCACTGATGACCCAGAATTGGTTCCGCAGGTGAGCCAGAACGTGCTCTGCGCCAGAATGGGCGAGCTTCTCGTGTCGGTCGGTGACGATCAACCGAGTGATGTCTCCGCGTGCAGGTAGAATCACCCGGCGCTTGACCTTGAAGTCGAGCTGGGCGTGGCGCAGCTGGCCCCCGACTCTCAGAAGGCCGTTCGAGTCCAGGAATGGGTTAAGCCGGTGCAGCTGGCTGTTCGAGGGAAGCCGCCTTCCGTGCTGGAGAGCTTCGATTTCATCGCCGAACTGCTCGGCCTGTGTGCTGAGCAGCCAGACACGCTCAGCTTCTCTCAGCTCTTCATCAGTCAGCGGTCCCGTCCGCCGATCAGCTGCTGCTCGGCTGCGGCTGTTGTGAGCGAATCGGCGCGCCCACGCTGTCACACGCAGCAGCCTGAGCCATGATGAGAACCGGCTGGGGTTTATGGCCGGCTCCGCTCCCCTGGTGACGCAGGCTGGTGCTCTCATTTCGGCTGTTTCCTCGTCTCTCGGGCGCTCTGTCGGGCGGGGCGGCGCGGCGGGCCGGTCCTGGGGACGGCGCGACAGGATGGCGCGACCTTGGCCCCGCTCTCCGCTCGGTGCCATCTCAGTCACCGAGCAGCCTCGGCTGCCTATGTTCGATGAGTTCAGTGACCCTGGCACGTGTTGCCATCGAGTCACTTCCGAAGCGTCCTGGGTTTCCTCGCTGACACGGATATGATGCACGTCCTTGTTGACTGGCAGGTTTCGATCCGGCGCGCGGCCGGTGACCGTCCAGCCGAGCAGTGTTCTCACGGCGCACGGCGCACCCGGTGGTCCGTCGATCACCGCACGTGCCACGATCAGTTCTATGACGTCAGCGCCCAGAAGTACTTCTACTGGACCTCGAGTCGTACTCGGCAGATCCAGGTCAGCGAGATGAGGCCATTTGCCCTTCTCCCGTGACCAGTCCATGGCGTGATTTGACACACTCAGCGTCGGCGTCGTTTGGGCGTTCCGTATTTCGTGACGTGTGCCACCGCTGCTGACAGGCTCGATCACGAAGGACACACGGCGTGATCTGAGTCGTTCACTTCCGTTTAGGGTACTCAGGACCAAACTGTCAATGGGTCCAGAGATGCCGAGACGGTCGCTCAGGCCTTCGGTCACCAGCGTTACCTGGCTCCCGAGGTCGAGAAGCGCGTGGGTCGTGCAGCGCCCAGCAGGACCATGCACAGTTATCGGCAGTGTCTGCAGCAGCACCTTACAGGGCGGCTCGACCACCGCAGTGCCGACATGTTTCACTGGTGACGGCGCGCTGCCGGCAGCACTGCGCCGTGGAAACACACGGCCTCCGTTGTGCAGAAGTGTGTGGTGACGTTTCCCACAGTTCTCGTGTCCACAGTTTGTACCAGACGGGCACGCGGCGCTGATGTGGCCTCGCACGAGACAATTGAAGCAAAGTCCGTTGCGACCGGCGACCTCCGCCCTCTCGCTCGCTGTCAGCTCCAGAAACCTGTCACAGCGCTCTAAGTCATGTGCCCCCTGACAGACTACACATGCCTCCTCACTTGCGACCGGCGCTGCCTTTATTGCACTAATTTTCGGTTTTACGACCTCTCGGGACGCGGCCGGCGCTAGCGCAGTCGCGTAAACACGCCGCTGCCGGCTCTCCCCACTGTTGACCTCGGCCTTGGATTGCTGGTGGCCCGTCAGGGTCAGGGACGCACGCCCAGCGGCCACGTAGCGGCGCAGCCAGCTGTCCAGGTCGGCCAGAGTGGGGCGAACGAGTCCGCTGTGTACAGCGTGCTCGCCCCACTTCAGCGCCAGCGCAGCGGGAAGCTTCGAGATCACAGCTGTTACATTGGTGGCAGCCGAGATGTCCGCGTCGTAGTGAAGGCACTGTAGCACACGGACTGCGGTGCGAAGGTCACGTGACAGCTCTGTCACAGCCGACATATCACCATCTTTCACCGGCCGCGAATCGAGCAGTTTTTTCATCGTCGCGTGAATGACCCGCGCCGGGTCACCGAACTCCTCCTCTAGCTCACGCAGAGCCTCACCGTACAGAGAAGAGTCGCACAACATACCGCGCACTGATTCCTTGGCCGGCCCGGTGAGATGAGCCTGGAGATATGTCAGGCGCTCGACGTCAGTCAGGTCGTCTCGATCGTGCACTAGAGCCCTGAACAGCGCGATCCATCTCGGCCATTCCAGAGCGGAGCCGCTGAACTTATCCAGGGTCACTCGAGGCAGCTGTGGAGTCGTTTGCTGTCTCACGGGCTGTAGCGGGCGTCGCGGTTCCTGCTGGTGACGGTCGTCGTATGGCCGCGCGCTGACCAGTTGTCCGTACTGGGAGGACTGCTCCACCCAGTCCCGGGTGCGTGAGGACCTGTCACCCGGCAGCAGCGGCTCACGCAGCTGGGCGGCTGGCTCACTTGGAGCTGCGGCAGCAGGCCGAGCTAGAGCCTGACGGTCGACGGCAGATGACTGGTGGTCATACTCCTCCTCCTCGAGCAGCTCCAGCTCCAGCTGACGGCGTTCAGCTTCGTCGGCGAGCTGTTGAGCTTCGAGAGCTGCCCGCTGTCGTGCCAGTTCTGCCTCTGCCGCGGCCGCGCGCTGGCCTTGCTCCGCTGCGAGCTTGCTTAGCGCGGCTCGGCGGCGGGCTGCGCTGATGGTGGACGACGCTGCGCTGCCGAAGGTCTCGCTGCGGGTATGACATGCCTGCGAGCTGCGCGTAGATTTAGCGTCACACCGTGCGACCGCCTTTGCGGTCGATTTCGCGTCGGACTTCGCTTCCGACATCACTGCGTCGGACTTCGCTTCCGACATCACTCGTTCACTGCACTTGCGTCGGACTGTACGTCCATTCACTCACTAGTTCACATACATCCGGCCCGGAGGACCAAAATGTTCGTGTGAATCGTGGTCGTTTACTCTGATCCAGCACGGCAGACCAAAGTGTTCATGTAATCGTCCAGTTCACTAATAATTGCGTATCTGATCGAATCGTTTCATTAACCGGAGGACCAAAAGAGTTCTTAGATGAATGTCTATTTCTGGATTACTCGTCACACACTACACCTCAATCGAATCGTACGACGCCGGCGCCGTTGCGCCGGCGGAGCCGCGCCGTCGTCGTCGTATCGCCGCGAACTGCCGAGCCGGCCGGCGGCGGCCGGCCCGGCGCGTTGGGGCCGGTCAGCACACACATGCGCTCCAGATGACCCCCCAGGCCCTGCAGAGGACCACGTGGACGGCGGGCTCGGCCGTGCCCGCCGCGCGCTGCCGTCGCTGTGCGGCACGGTACGTTTTCTCTCGAACAGATGTTTTTCAAGTTTCAACCTCGCCGATGTTAGGAAACTTCTCGCGCTTCACCCCGATCCGAATAGCCTGGACCCTCGATTATCCGAGACTACTGTGGACGTCAAACCGCGTGGGACGCGACTTTTTCGCAATAACTTTTGAATAAGTTGCCTCTCAAGAACGAAACTTCAGCAATGGACATTTCAGACCCCGGCCTAATTTTTATTATTAAGGTTTTTTAATGTCAAATAAATATTTAGGGTACTTCCCGTTCACTCGTAATGCTAAGTGAAATATCAGCCCGGATGGCGGCTATCGTCAGGCTGCTCGCGAAGCCCCGCCTACTAACTACGAATTCCCTGCCATCTACCGTTCAGACACGACTGCCATCTGTCGGTCGATCCTCACTCAGAACCGGTTCTGCATGCTGTGTGCGTCGGGTCTCAGATGGGCGGACATCTCGAAACCGAGATTGTTCAGTATGGCCTTTTACCAGGTTTTTTAATCCGAGAAAAAAACCGAGATTGTTCAGTATGGCCCTTTACCAAATTAACTATACGAATTATTGTCTTAGCTAGCAGCAGGGATGCAGAGACTTGAACATTTGAGTCAGCTCCAGCTCCGGCTCCGGCTCCGAGTAAAATGGCAATACGGCTCCGGCTCCGGCTCCCACTCAGGGCAAAATATGACGGCTCCGGCGGATCCGGCTCCCCTCCGGCTATGCGCACCGGTGCTGATTGATTGATTGTTGTTTAGGTGCTTCGGTCCATACCGGTGCATTACGGAAACATTTAAGTTGGGGCATATTGGGGCTTGGCAGGATAACACGAAGTGTACTAACGTTCCTGGCGATTTGATATCTACAAGAACCAAAAATTAAAATGTTAATTAAAAAATTAACGGTTAAACGGTTAATCACCTTCACGGTCAAATACCGACAAGAGGCGCATTGCAAATACATTCTTGCAGCCCTTAGGGAAAGCATGAATAACGTACGCCATGTGGCTGGGTGTGTTGGCAGGAAGCACCGCGTACCAACCCCTACGGACCGCGACTGACCGGTCTCGGGTCAGGTAGCGCCTCAGGCAACGGCCAGCCGAGGCGGAGCTTAGCTCCAACGTCACACTATGGCTCCGCCCCTTGTGGAGTAGCCTCTGCTCACCGAGAGAGTTTCAGGAGCAAAATTTAACATTACGAGTGAACGGGAAGTGCCCTAAATATTGATCGGACATTGAAAAACCTTAGTAATAAAAATTAGGCCGGGGTCTGAAACGTCCATTGCCGAAGTTTCGTTCTTGAGAGGCAACGCATTCAAAAGTTATTGCGAAAAAGTCGCGTCCCACGAGGTTTGACGTCCACAGTAGTTGTTCTCCACTGTTGAGGGTGACACATGGCCTATTATAGCGCTACCCCAAACGAAGTAGCACGGAACGCCGGTAGCACTCGAATGCTTGTCAAAGTAACTAGGTACGAAAACAGAGCCGCGATGAATAGTGAAAACTCTATTATGATACCACTAATGCTTTCTGAGTTTCTGACGCAAAAAAGAGCCTGAAAGTTGTGACCTCCTTTAAGTCAATCAAGCGAAGCAGCCCGAGGAATTTCGAGAGGAGAGGGGCGGCTAATTCGCCAATTAAAGTGGTAACCCTTCTTCGGATTTCGTATAAAGCAATAAGCATGAATCACGAAAAGGAAATTTGTCGCCAAGAGCAAAGTCACACATTGTTTCATTGAAGCGGTTAGTATATATTTACCAAGAAAATCCATTTCATATACGTTCAGCCGTTCAGGCATGTTCAGGTCAAGAACAAGCATCGTAAATTCTTGTCACTCTGAATACCTTCGCAGATACAAATGAAGGTATTCTCATGAGAAACCGATTAAACAACATCAGCTTGTACCTGAGAACTATTACCCATGAAATGAAACATCCCCATAAAGATAGCATCGATTATCAACCCTATCACGGTCCCTGTTAGATCACGTAATTACCCGACATCAGACAAGTGCATTCAAAGCACGTCAGAACAGCCCATCGGGAATGATGAAACCATTCCCAGCACTACTACTGTCCCGGGAAGGCAAGTCGAACTATCTTGGGCACATGACACCGCGTCCACCGTCCACTCCCAGCGTTTGACCCGTGATGAACGAAGCATCATCCGAGGCCAGGAACGCGATCGGCTTGGCCACTTCCATCACTTCACCAGGACGACCGAGAGCGTGCGTCGACTTGCAGTGCTCCAAGAAGTTCTTATACTTCTCGGGTCCCATTCCAGAGCGGGTGTGAAGCTCTGTGATGATAACCCCGGGGTTGACTGCGTTGACACGCACTCCACGATCTGCCAGCTCCAGAGCGGCGCATCGCGTCAGCTGGTCCACCGCAGACTTGGACATGCAGTACGCCATGACGCCCGGAAAAGATCGCGTCCCCGTGACGCTAGAGACGTTGACAATGTTGCCCTTGGTCTTCATCAGATGCGGAATGGCCAACTGAGAAAGGCAGACCACCGAACGGCAGTTGATTTCCATCTGTTTGTCGTACTGCTCCAAACTAAGAGATTCCAGGGGGCCTCCGACCAGAACGCCGGCGCTGTTCACCAGTATGTCGAGCTGGCCAAAGTGTTTGATGGTGTCACTGACAAGCTGCTGGCAGTACTCCTCCTTGCACACATCTCCAGCAACTGTGAGGACCTGATCGGCCGCAGCTCCTGCCGCGTGACACTTGTCGGCCACCTCCTTCAGACGATCCTCGTTACGTCCAGCCAGCACCACCCTCGCGCCCAGTGATGCAAAGTGTTCAGCCGTGGCAGCGCCAATGCCTGAGCTGGCGCCTGTGACGATCGCCACTTTTCCTGAGAGGTTCGGCATCTTGGATAAAGATGTTTGATGTTAGTTGAGAAACCTGAAAAATGGAAATCAAATAAAATGCAAGATGCATAATGAATGTTAGAGGACAGTAGGAGATTGCAACACGGTTCTGAGCTCAAATTTTAATAAAGCATGCAGTTGACAAGCCCTTGAAACCCAAACATATCTTCTTGCAAATGCATGGGTACTTGATTGAGTGGCTTAGTCATTAGGGTGTGTCATCAGTAACAGAACCAAATGCCGTAAAGAAATTCCTTGGCACTGAGACCTGCAAACACACGGCATAGCAACCGTTTTTGCAAAAAATTAAAATTCGTCCGTTCAAAGTTTTGGCGCCCGGCGTTGCAGTCTCCAATGCTGAGCGTCACCCAGCACTGCGAGTAACACCAAGTATTGCAGCAGGTAATAATGCAAAATAACTACCGCTGAAAATGATGCTTTTGAGCGCTTCTAAGGCTGATTGTTGCAAAAAGCATGTCATTAGAGTGTCCAATTACTGTTTTTATTGTGCTCAATGAATTAAATCGAGCATTGCTACTGAAACTAAAGAAAAAACTGCCCGATTTTGAGAAGCGGGCGGGGTGGAACTGGAGGCGGAGACGGGAAGTGACTCAGATTCGTCTTCTGAAAACACCGACTCCGTGGCATCCTCTGGGCGGTGCTTCTTCTTCTTCTTCTTCTTCTTCTTCAGCATGTCATCTCGTGTGACCCGGCCCGTCTCCACCAGGAAGTCCCGGATGAGTCCAGCCTCGGTGGAAAGGATCTCCCTCAGCGTCGGCAAAGGGCCCCACGGGCGGGTCCGTGGCCCCTGGTAGGCGGGGTAGTCGACCAACAGGTGTTTGGCCGAGTCCGGTTCGTCGCAACGGACTTTCTCGTCAGACTCGGCCGGACCGAGTCGGAATCGGGTGTCTCCGGTGAGTGGGGAGCAGCTCACGCGGAGCTGTGCCACTGTGATCGACGCTCGGCGGTCCAGTTCTCTCTCCGTGGCCCAGAGCGCCACATCGTCCGCATTCGCAGATGTGTACCTCCAGTTCCCGAGCCGCAGTTATAGCCGGTCATACGAGCCTGCAGGGTTAGCGTCCGATGGCTGCGTTGGTCCTTCAGGAAGACAGCCTCCTGCTGAGTGACTCAGTGGGCGATGAGACTTGTGCACCTGCTCTGAGAGTTGCATTTGCATTTGGCGATATCCAGGAGTTGTTGAATTATGCAGTGGCGGCGCTTTGTTCCTTCCTGTGTCTCTGGTGTTTTGTTCAGAAGTCTGTAGGGCTGTCTGTAGGGCTTATAGCAGTACCTTTTGATCGCTTTCGTCGTGTGTTTTACATAGATCGCGAACAGGGATTCCTTCATTAGTTCAGAGTTGCCTTGTCCTTTTTTTCGCCACGGCCCTAAATGCACTATTTGTTGGATTTCTTCTTTGAGCACTCAGCCACCTGACATAACTGAAGGCCTCTGCTTTAGTCAGCAGTCGCTGTTGGGACAAAAGTGCCGGCTGTCCTATCACGAAATGTTTTGTACGCGGCCGTGTCACTTTCGGCAGGGCCCTATGCTATCCGGATCATAATTCACGAGGCGAAAAAAAACGTAGCTGATTAGGAAATGCCCATACGACAATTATAGCACGGGAACCAGCAAAGCGCCGCCACTGCATAATTCAACAACTCCTGGATATCGCCAAATGCAAATGCAACTCTCAGAGCAGGTGCAAAAGTCTCATCGCCCACAGTCACTCAGGAGGAGGCTGTCTTCCTGAAGGACCAGCGCAGCCATCGGACGCTAACCCTGCAGGCTCGTATGACCGGCTATAACTGCGGCTCGGGAACTGGAGGTACACATCTGCGAATGCGGACGATGTGGCGCTCTGGGCCACGGAGAGAGAACTGGACCGCCGAGCGTCCATCACAGTGGCACAGCTCCGCGTGAGCTGCTCCCCACTCACCGGAGACACCCGATTCCGACTCGGTCCGGCCGAGTCTGACGAGAAAGTCCGTTGCGACGAACCGGACTCGGCCAAACACCTGTTGGTCGACTACCCCGCCTACCAGGGGCCACGGACCCGCCCGTGGGGCCCTTTGCCGACGCTGAGGGAGATCCTTTCCACCGAGGCTGGACTCATCCGGGACTTCCTGGTGGAGACGGGGCGGGTCACACGAGATGACATGCTGAAGAAGAAGAAGAAGAAGAAGAAGAAGAAGAAGCACCGCCCAGAGGATGCCACGGAGTCGGTGTTTTCAGAAGACGAATCTGAGTCACTTGCCGTCTCCGCCTCCACCCAGCCCGCTTCTCAAAATCGGGCAGCTTCTTCTTTAGTTTCAGAAGCCATGCTCGATTTAATTCATTGAGCACAATAAAAAGAATAATTGGACACTCTAAGGACATGCTTTTTTGCAACAATCAGCCTTAGAAGCGCTCAAAAGCATCATTTTCAGCGGTAGTTATTTTGCATTATTACCTCCTACAATACTTGGTGTTACTCGCAGTGCTGGGTGACGCTCAGCATTGGAGACTGCAACGCCGGGCGCCAAAACTTTGAACGGCTGGCGCCGCACGAATTTTAATTTTGGTGGACTCGGATATGGATGAAAATTCATTATTGATCAATGTGCCAAGGAAAAACCTTACGGCGTTTGATTCTGCGAGAATCACCCCCTCGATGACACACCCTATTAGTCAGGTATGAAAGAGTGGATGAAATGAATACAAAAAATTGGCTACAAGTGAAAGTTTCTTATTGCTAGGTATCCAAATTTAAAATAACAACACTGCTAATTTACATATATGTATGAACGAAACAGGTATTCACAAAGTCCTTTCCGACGACGCTATACCCATATCAGCCTATTCAGCTCTGCGAACCTCATCCCCCGCGGTTTGTACATCTAGGATGAAGATTTTTAGTCTCTCTTGATTAGGCACTTCTGGCACGGAATATATATATATATATATATATATATATATATATATATATATATATATATATATATATATATATATATATATATATATATATATATATATATATATATATATATATATATATATATATATATATATATATATATATATATATATATATATATATATATATATATATATATATATATATATATATATATATATATATATATATATATATATATATATATATATATATATATATATATATATATGGTCTCCCTTTTACGACACTAGGAAACCCAACTGATCAGGGGGAGTCACCTAAGACCTATGCGTTAATCATTGACAATAAGGCATACCACCATACACTGCATACTTCCTTTTAGTATCTACAATTATGAAAGTGTATTGCTCACTTGATACGGCAAAGATTGGGGCAAGGATTGGGGCTTTGGTAACAGTGCCACCTACTTACTTTGAAGCCAAAGCGTAAGCAACGCCATCTAGCAACCATTGTTGCATGCATCCATTGTAATTTGTATCTTGTGAGATACATGTATGATGCAGCTGCGATGTGTACTCAGGTGTTCAGGAATAGAGATCAGGAACGGTTTGAAACTCAAACAAAATACCGTTTGGATGAAACCCGATTCTCTTTTGCTTAGGTATCATACTAAAGAGTTCCATGGTTCCATGTCAATAGGACCAACATCCAAAGCCTACACAAACCTAACACTTAAAACCTTCTTACAGAATGCTATGCTGGGTTATATTAGATAAGGTTGGGTCGGGTGACCTCACCTGAACTAATTATCATGATATTTGCTGCACAGTTAAGCAACATTTTTATTCAGGACATTGAAGACATGGCAAGGAACAAAATTTGGTCTTCAAAAATTGTGTGGACCTCAGCTTCAGACTTCAGTAATACTGGGAAATGAGCACCACTGAAAACATCTTGTTTCTGAATTATGAAACAGTGCTCTATAATCTTACAGCATGCTGCAAAGTAGACATGGAAGAGGGTTTCAAATGGAAGCATAGTAAATAGTATAAAGCAACTAGATGGTCAGGCACAGGCAACCTTAAATTAAATTGAATTTAATTGCTCTTGCTCCAAAGAAGCTCCTACATGACTGAGATAGGGTAGAAAAAATTGCAAAGCAAAAGTGGAAAACAAGCACATTTTCTTACTTAACCAACTCACTGAATAAAAAGATGCACATATTTTTTTGATAAAAAAATAAGAAATTTGAATCACATAGACACCTAAACCCTAAGGACAATTAAGATATTTAAACTGATAAAAGCAGTACCTACCCTAGGCAATCATTCATCTTAAACTTTGAAATTTCTCAAGAAACATCAATAAAGCCAGCCACCTGAAGGCTGAACTTAATTCATTAACATATTTGGTAGGTCATCTCTGGGTAGGTATTTTTCAAGGGACCAAGTCTTCATGCACCGATTGTTAAGAAACATCTTAATTTATATGACCATATCCTTGTAAATTTAAGTTTAGAAAGCATCTTTCATGGACATGTATTACCTGAGCATTTTAAACTAACGTTATGAGTTACTAAACTAACGTTAACGTTATGAGGATCTCAGGATAAATAAGGTCATAATAACACCTGAGTGATCACTATGTGTTACGTTGCACTTGCATCTCAGCTCAGCAGAGGCATCCAGACTGACCAGTGACCACTATCACACAGCCTCTCAATTTTTTGGCAAGGAACAACCAGTTGTAAGATTGGTATATAGTTATCATTGAGATATGCCTTTGCTTCGCCCTTGAGACAGCCTTTGCTCATATTAAGTTCCGAATGGTAAGTGAAATGCAAAATTCTTTGAAAAAAATGCCTACCTATAATTCGTCCATGGGACTTCTTCAGGGTCACAATCAAAAGGTAACTATTTTCTCAATGATAACTATTTTCCTTCTAACAATGCTCAGCACAGCACTCCACCAAATATGTTCGTAAGATTGGTATTGTAAAATTGGTAGAAGATTGTAAGAAAGTCCATTGTAAAATGAGAATTATGTTCAGTTCTGCTATCTGCTAGGGGTATTCAACATAAATATTTTACTTTTTACACCAGTTCCTGAGGCTGGAGGATTTGATGATACACTTCATGTGATACACTTCTAGATCCAAATCAATATTAATTTTCGACTTACCTGAATCTACCCGACGAAAGCAAAATTTCTCAGAACGAAATTTTCCTCCTCTCACTCTAGCCTTGCCTTCGCCCGCTTCGCCCTCTTCGCCAAAGGTCTTCGCCTTTGCCTTGAAGCAGTGCTTGAAGCTGAAAAAAAAAATCCACCGAAAACGTCGGTGCTGCGCTGAAAATGACTAAACTAAATTATTGAACGCGACTACTAATTACAATTTTGCGAGCTTGTGCCCGATTCTGTGGGAATTTTCCGAATCCGACATTGATTTTTTTTTTCAAATAAAGCAAGTTGAGACACGCCCTGTCCAAATCCGTCTTGGCGTAAAGATAGTCTAAGTATTTTTCAAATGCTTCTTGCAATACAGCTGTCCATGGCCGGTGGCGAGGCGATCATCGCTGGGCCGTGGGCGTATGGGCGTAGGAGCTTTACGAAAAGGGGATCGAGTCTTTTATGTCAATGGTGAATAAGTCTCCAAGAGCCAGGAGGCTCGAAAGACCAGTGGTTTTAGACGGCCCATGGTTGCCTCTGAGCGCCGCACACCACGCGACGGCCCCTAATAGATCCTGGCCCGTCTCCGAAACCAGCCTCTGAAGGCGCCGACTTCGGAGGGTGCCGCGATGCTCCAGAATTCTCCATTTTGATTTCAGTAAGTCATACACCCTGATGCCGAGGGTCCAGCGCCAGGTCCTTCCATCATCAGATCACGAAAACTCAAACTCATAATCTAACTCTCATCCGTTTATTTTAGCAAGCATCGTAAGTTGTCGAATTCTTCACTCAGCGTGGGCCTTCAAAGCCTTCCCTGGGCCTTTTCATCGCAACCATCCTATTTAGTCGGCGTGGACCTCTCAGAACGGCGTGAGTTCCGCTAACACTACAATTTAGTGCCTTTAAAACTGCACGTTTTGTGCATCGGGTCCGGTGATGGCGGAGATTTCTAAGTTTTTTTTTTTAGACTTTAGTTTGTCTTGTCAGTGACCAAGGTGGAAAAGTGGCCGAAATTTGATGAGAAAGGCAGATTTGGGGGTACCCTACCTTGGGAAACCCTAGTCACATATGGTCGTCCGCCGCCTTTGGGCCCTACCAATCATTTCGGAAAACGACACCTCTGGGTTGTAGGCTGGTCGGTTGACGCCTGACGGTTGCGCCGGTGAGACTTGGTACTGGAGCTGGGCCCTTTCTCACACATGGGGTTGGGGTAAAAGTGTAAAACTTATGAAAGAACCTACATGAGCACTAGCAAGTAAACACAACATTCAAACACAGTTTATTTATCAAAATCGTTAGACGTATCAATCTATCGAACACTGTGCAATTTACCTATTTCGGGACGAATGGTGAGGCCACAGCAGCCGAGTCCGAGTAGTTCGCGAATCGACTGGCTCCCGACATATCCGCAAAAGGCAGATGACATGGGCTTCAACAGTATCTACTGAAAACAAGCAGGAATCTCAAAACACAGTGATTACACTACCTTTGACATTCCCTGAAAACATCATTAATAAACTAAAAACTGGCACACAACCGAAATACATACCTACTTGTCATATACGCTCTGTCGGACCGTCTATCCAACCCGGGCACATCGATCCCTCTAAGCACCCAGCTCGGCAATGCCCTTCTTGACGGCCTCGCCGAGCATGTTGGCACCCTCGACGTTCACGCTGTAGTAGGGCAGCTGCGTCTGCAGTCGTGTGAGCCAGGCGCTGATGCGCGGCCACTTGTCCTTCTCCAGAAGACCTGCCGCCTGCACGGTGGACACGTTGGCCAGTACAGCCAGGTCGGCCACCGTCACCCTCTCGCCGGCGACGTTCTGCGAGCGACCCAGGAAGGTCTCCAGCAGGTCCAAGTTCTCGTCCAGCTTCGGCTTGTTCTTCTTGAATTCCTCCAGGTCCTTGTTGAACAGCACCGGAAACTGTAAAAGCGGGTGGGGAATGTATTTATGACGTGGTTCCACGTATCCAAAGAATCTTGGTTCTACCATACATGTTTACACAAGAGTGCGCAAAGCTTTTCTCTGCAAGATTCTTAGATAACTTAGAAAGTTCCATAAGTTGACGTTGAAAGACACAAATCGTTCCTTCACTCCGAAGCCCGACTTTCACAAGCTCTTTTAACGCCAACTTTTTCTGATCTGAGCGTTTGCTTTCATAACCCAGCTGAGGTAGATGTGGGTGGACGCTTGGAAAGGAGACCTGAGAGTAATCTGTGAGTAAACAAAGCTCTCAGGCATATCAGGCACCTACCACGATGCCCCTAATGCTGGAGAAGAGTCCGGAGTCGAAGTGGAGCCTCTGGTCGACCTTGGCTCGCTCCGCCGGGTCCTTGGGGTACAGCTCACTATCCGGCGCGTACTTGTTCATCAGATAGGTGATGATGGCCTTGCTGGAAATGGGTAGAGGACGGTTAACACTCGAGGGTACTGACGAGACATGAGGTACGTCAGCAACGGCGTGACCATTTCCTGAAGAACAGTATACACGACAGGGGCGTCGACGCGTAAGGAAAACTGGTCCGACTTTTTCTCGGGGGGCCCCCACCGGTGGGGGCCCCCAGGTGTTAGGTTAGGTTAGGTTAGGCAGGGGCCCCCGTGGCCGCAGCTGGGCCCCCGAGAGCCCCAACAGGGGCCCCCGCGGCCACAGCAGGGCCCCGCGAGCCACAGCAGGGCACCGCCTAGTCGAAAAAGTGGTCCGACTAGTCGGAAAAGTCGGACCGGTGTCGACGTCCCTGATACACGATCCGCTTCATGTGGAAAGACTGGTACATCGAAACTATATCGTTGATCGCACATGTAGTGTGAAGCATTAGTGCGAGATAACTCAACGGCTCCGCATGCCACCAAGGAATCCGGCGTCTTCCCACATACCTCTCTCCCAAGCACAGGTCGCCATCCTTCATGGTTGGCACTGTGTGTGCCGGGTTCATCTTGAGGAACTCTGGCGACCGGTGCTGGCCAGCCTGCATGTCTACCTTGTTGAAGGTGTAGTCCAGGCCAATGGCCTTGGCCACCAGGTAGACGGCACGGCACGGCGGGCTGCCCTGCACGCCGAAAATGTCCACTCCCATCGCTGGCTGAGGATAAAACAGAGAGAGGTGTTAGATGCGTCGAATGGGGTGTTTGAAGTTCATTTGCGTAGGCCGCCGGATGGTTTGAGTCTTGTTACCTTTAGACGCGAAAGCTCTAAGAGAAAAATCACCCAAATGAATAAAGGATGGGAAATTTGTTTTCATAAGTTAACCGTGCCAGTTCCGCTCATGTTCTGAGGCTATAATACATACTAATTTTTGTTGTGCTGATCATATTTGGCGCCGGGACCCATTTCGGTTCGGCATCAGGGCGGACACAACTGTGGGTCGAAGCTTGAAAATCGATTGAACGTTATGCATCGTGGTTGATATACCGAGTCTACTGGTCGTCTCGTATTGATCGATCGTAATGTATCTTATACATGATCTCATCTATTGATTTTTGCTCAGCTGTGAGACATGGGAACACATGTAAACACGTTTTCCCAGTATTATCGACCCACCGCGCCTGAATAAACTGACTTGGGACTCCCGGCAACCACCCCGCCCCTTCTGAAAACAATAAACATACCGGCTGACGGTGCCTTTGAACGTTCAGCGCGGCGGGACTTTTATGGTTCGTATGGCTGTTGTCATGGTTGTCCTGGCGGTCTGCCATGGCGAGTATGGACTATGGAGGTCAACAACCGGCCCTATCTCGAACTTCACAGGAAGGTTGAAGGTCAACTCTAAAAGTCTCCGTCATCTAGTGAAGGTCAAATGACATCGGTGCTGGTCTGATAACCCACGCGGGGCACCGCTCGCATGCTCGTGGCCCGAGTGCTGTATGCATGTACTTCTGCGGTTAGGACATCTGCAATAATGGGAACGGGAAGGATGATGGGCAGTGCGTGGTTACATCAATGTTTTCTTCTCAGGACTTATGCTCCGAAGCCAATGAGCCCCATTTCATGCTCGGCGAAATATATTCCGGTGAGATAGAATAGAATTAAACGGTGTTTCCATCCGAGACGTCAATTTCTCAACGCACCCTTAGGTTATTTGACTCGATATGAAAAACAAGGCATGTTATCATACTAGTCGTGGATATCCAGTAACACGCTGTCATCAAATACCTACCAGCGGACATCCCTAGTGCCGTAACTCTGTCAATAACATACTTGTTAAATACGTGCTAAATACGGGCGACGGAAGCACGCAACTGGATCAGCAAGGGGATGCGAACGGGCCTATCATTCAGGAGCTTGTAACTGCTTACTTGTTAGTGGAATGCGGCGTACAACTCGAAGACACTGAAGAACGTTGCGCTGGAAGCCGCTGCTTCCACGTCCTTCCCCGCCTCCCGTCAGTCGACAACAGCAGTAGACCCGGCAGCGGCAGCGGCAGTGGCGGTCGAAGGTGCAAGTCACGCCCGCGTCGGACTGCCCCAGGCGACAGGGGCGGCACCAGCGGTCATAGTCAAGGCCGGGGTTATAACCGCTGCCCGACGCTGCCCGGCGTCTCAGGACTAAAATCCAGTGAATGATAAGCAAAAAATAGCGAGGGGATCATAGGGGCCGTGCTTCTAGAATATGTTATGCCACTGACGTGGCAAGAATGATGGTGAGTCCGCGTGACTTGCCATACTGGCCACTGCAGACAGATAGGGGACCGCGATACGGCGGGGCTTCCGTGAGCGGGTGTGTCACAACTTCCTTACTGTCCTCGTCTAGCATGTTAGCTGGAGGGGGAGGGGGAACGGATGGTTGATGCTGTTTTACATTGTAACCGCAGCTCGCAAAAATCATCGAAGGAAGTATTTTATCAATCTCTGAATATACCTGACAACGATAAGCTCCAACACCGAATACTGTAATGTCCCGGCGACCTTCGATTCCGTTGCGTGAAAAGAGCCATCAACACGGCTATGGGACGTTGAACACACAGTCATGGCAGCCAACAAACAGATGAACGTTGCCATAGCGACGACAATCACCAATAGACTACGCGCTGACGTGACAATGCATTCAGTACCGGCGAACAATTTATTATCTGATTCTGAACCAACAAGAGGAGACGACGAAGCGGCCCCGCACAGCGCACTTTGCGCCAAAAGACGACCGTTCCCCACTCGATTTTGTAAATTGAAGTTGCGACTTGCGAGTCATGACGCTCGCACACTTCGAGTACACACTACCACTCCCCATGTCCTCGCCACAAAAGGAAGGGATAAAAAGGAAGGAAGGGGTAGACGTGGAGTATGCTCGCACTGACGGTCTCCTGCGGTTCCAACACAAAAGACAGACAGCGGTTCAGTAGCTGAACGGTTTCGATGTTGAACGTGGGGACGCCACAACATTCCCAAAGTGCTTTTAGCCGCTGGCTTCACGGACAAAGCGATATGACATACAGGGTGTCCAGAAAAAACGGATACTATTATTTTTTGCTGTAATTCCAAAAATAAACACCGCACATTTTAAAATGGCACATGCTTGTATTCGCAACAATATGGCAAAACAGACAGCAGGTGCCACATGACATGTAAACCCTTTGGTCAGTCACGGCAGCTCCTCAAAGCAGATTCTCAATGTGAGCGGCCTTCCGGCGGATCAGCTCCAGCACTAGCACAGTCTGCAGGTGACTGATGGTCATGTTGACCATCTCGGAGGTCAGGCAGACAGCTTTCCAACGACGTATTACAGTGCGCATGAGTTTTGCCACATCTTGCACTATAAGCATATGAAGTTGGAAAGAAATCGGCACGTGCGTTAATTAATGCGACTTAAGTTCCGTAGTATCTTTTTTTTCTGGACACCCTGTATGATGAGTGTTGACGCACATTCAGTCCGCACGGGCCACGGGATAACTGAAAGTCAAGATCTTTGCTGAGGGTCTCCCGGCTCACCGTTTACGCTTAGTTTATGTCTTGAAAGCATATTCCCAAAGATTTGAAAGAAAGTGACAAGCTAATGCTGCAAGGTGATAGTTACCTCTCGATTAATCTAACCGCAGAGCAGCATTAACTTCTACAATCTGTATCTAGTCGGACCCGAGGTGTACTAGTCTACTGCTCTTCACGGATGGCGACGGGATGTACTGGTACCAAAAACTTGCGCATTTGGTAACTGCCATTCGAATCGACGGTCATTTTCGGCTTCCATAATTTTAAAACGTTGCTGCCATTGCGAGAGTGAGTGTAAGATAAACGATCCAAACACAACACAATTACTCAATTTTATATCTCCTTAAATTTCTAACACCTGCACTGCATTCCTCGTCATCGTTTCGATATATCATCTTTTTAATGGCACTGGGGAGACTGAAAGAGACCTATGGCCTCGCAGTATGGATTATCTGTAACAAACAGAAGTGCGGCTGCTTGAGGAGTTCTGGTCGCATGACCCGCTAACACGGCTCGCTATGTGGACGTCATTTATGTGAAAGGTGGCATTTTGATGAATGGGTAGCTCAGTAGACATACACCGCAGTTGGTCTACTCAGTCCAGTGGACGGTCACAAAGTCCAATGGGCGGCTAGCGTAGTGGGCTGACAGTTTAGTGGATAGGCAGTTCAGTGGACGGGCAGTTCAGTACGTGCGGACAGCTGGTGTAGTGGAAGTACTGGCTATCAATCCACTGGACTGGCGATTTTTAGCTTAGGACCATAATCCTTTAGTTCGTTGAGAGTAAAGTAACTTTCCAGAGATCGTAGAGGTATCGTTGAGCACATGAGCTCAAGCGCTACTCTTCATGTCCTTGGACAAGGATGGGAGACCGAATCTCCAAGCTGGCAATCAGAGGAGCTCACCGTAACAGCTTTCCACGATCCTCCCTACTTCTTCATTGATCGTCAACCGAACGGCACTTTCGAGTTCAGCGGATACATCTTCGAGTTATGGCAGATGCTGGCTCACAAGCTCCGCCTGAACTACCGAATCGTTCCGCTGTTTTCGGGAGGATTCGGGAACCTGGGCGCAAATGGTACGTGGGGAGGCATGACGGGTGAGCTGGCCTATGGCAGGGCCGACGTCGCCCTCACCTGGCTCGGTATGACCCCAGAGAGGGCTAAAGTGGTTGACTTTGCGGACGCAGTGCCACTGAGTTCCTACCACAACACTTTCTTCGTGAGTAGCCAGACGGGAGAGGCTCATCGCATCTCGACCGAGCTGTTTGGACTACTTCTGAAGCCGCTTCATGTGTACGTCTGGTGGACCTTGCTTGCTGCTTTACTGGGAATAGCTGGAGCTCTGGGACTCTCACTCTGTGCCCAACGCAAGCGGTTGAAGCGCGAAGTAAACGATCACGAAGATGTGAGCTTAGGGTCGTCTATCTTCTCCTGTCTGATGTCCATCCTGAGACAAGGCTGGGTGTCAACTCCAAGAACAGCATCGGCGAGGATCATGTTTCTGGTGGCTTGGCTCCTGAGTATCATCATCTACATCAGCTACACGGCGAACCTGATGTCCCACCTGACGGTCCCCATCGTTCACAGGCCAATCACAACCCTCAAACAGTTCCTGGAGCTCCCCAACTGGAAGATCGCCATGGAACCCGGCGCCGAGGATCTGGACCGTTGGGCTGGAAGTGTCAACATGGACGAACGAAAAGTGCGCGAGCTTGTGCTTCAAGGAGACCGCTACCTCCCGGCAAATCTAGCGGCAGAGCAGCGCGAGCTTCTGCATCTAGTCGGGCCCGAGGTTCTTTTGTTCCTCGATGGTGACCGGATGCATTACGCTCTTGGATCCGCGGGGTGTCACAGTCACATGGTCCCTCTGAATGATCCAACCACCACGGATTTTCCGCGACAGGGGTACCTCGCCTTCGCCAAGGGAAAACGATCGCTTCGACAGGCAGTCAACAAGGTGATGCTGAAAATGAGGAGTGCGGGAGTGATTTCTCGTCTCAAGAAGAGATGGCCGAAGCGAGGCATGGAAAAATGCGGACTACCTTCCAGCATCAGAGGGTTATCGTTTCGCGATATGCTAGCTGTATTGATGGTCGTTCCCTTGGCCACAATTTTCAGCGTAGCAATTTTGGGTACCGAGCGTATTTTATCATCAAAGCATACGGGACGTGACGAAGACATGAATATTTTCATCAAACGTCATACGGAGCCTTTCCGCGTGTCTATTGATGGTGCCCAAACTGAGAGTGAGAAAATGATTGCGAGCAATATTTAGAGCGATAAAGTAGAATAGAAGTACATAGATAACGAGCATGCATGATCGAAGCAATAAAATAAAATAAAAACAAAATAAAATTAAGTAAAATAAAATAACATAAAACAGAAAATCGCAAGGGTGAGGCGAATAACTAGAATGGGAGCGCAAAAGGGCTCGTATTTTAGATCACACAGAATGTAGGATGTTTTCGGTATCTGGCAGTATGCTGCCAGTATCGTCCCGTCGGCAAAATATAACACCTTGAAAGTATTGTCACCTTGGCACCAGAGTTCAAATAAATTGATATGGAGAAATGTCTTATGATCTATTATGCTAGCAGGAGACCTACAAAATAACAAAGTCGTTTGGGTTGAAGTCGCTTACAATATCAGAAATGTAGTCTCTGATTTAATTTGGTGAGGTCCAAGTCAGTTAGAATCTAACCTTTCGCTCTAACCATTCCAGACCCATGCCCAATCCGCGAGCACTTGCGTCAATTACCCGTTGCCAGTATAGCAAAGTTTAAAGACAGTCAAACACGTTAACGTTCAATATATTTAACAAGTTCACCATACACACACGTTTGAACACTGGCCTCTATCCACTATCAGCGCCATCTCTGAAAGTTCGTTAATTGAACTTAATGCCCAAGTATTTATTGCATTAGTATTGCATTAGCATTAGCACAATGACAGCCCACTGGCTACTTCGCAGTTCGCATGGTCGTACAAGTAACGTCAGCTGCAGGGGCATAGGTACAAATATTTCGATCCTGAAGACGACCCTGGAAGATGATTGCTTAATCACTGCGGCGATTACTGCATGGGCAGTAATCGCCACGCCATGTGTGGATCGCCCATGATCGTAAATTCATACATACATACATGCTATCAAAAACGCTAAGCTGGTGCACACGGCTCTCCGTGAGTACAGTAGCCAGTCGCCACATCGGTTGTAAACATACATGCAGGGTCTTCAGGCTACATCTGTATGTCACAGTTAGTTCACAGTTTCACACCAGCGTCGAACACACTTAAGTCATCAAATAAAGGCGCTGTTACATGCAAGCACCCACGTTTTTACAACTCATCGCTTAGAACTACGCAACGTCCTTCGTTTGATTCCAGCGCGTCTGTTTTGTTGGGGACCCATTTGTTCCATTAATATGTCAATAAGGTTCCGGCTGTCCATTTTCTAAATGCCACCGGCCACAAAAGTTGCCTGTAAACGCTTTGGCATTTGATGTTTAAAGCTTTTTAATGTTGTAGTCGCGGGTCGCGATCAATTCAATTTGCAATGAGGCTTCAGAGGTGTTCACATAACATTAGTTTGATAACGTAACAAATAGTTTTTACCATGTTTTACTTTGCATTTGGTGCAAAAAGCTTGTATCTAATAATGCAATTCCAATAACAGTATGCGATGTTTTATTCAATGAATTTAGATGGAGTCTGTTTGGGCTTTGCTTTTCCATGTCTCTCTTTCTATACATAATCGTTCAGTGCTGCATGTGTTGTGTTTTATCATCACAGAACTATGCGACTATGTCACCTATGTATATTTATCAACAACATAATTTACAGCACTAGAAAACATTCATTATCTACGTTCTTCTGACAGCATTTGACTTTATCAAGCTGGCCAACTGACTGAACTGTTCTGGCCCATGCTGACCTCAGCTGAACCTTTTTGACCCCGTCTGACCTCTGTTAGTTCCATCTGATCCCGTACCTATGACCTCTGCTGGCCTCATATGACCAACTCAAGTTGACTCTGTCTGACCTCTGCCAATTCCAGCTGACCCCGTATGACCTCTGTTAACTTCAGCTGACCCCATTTGACCTCACGTGACCCCTGCTGACCTAGCAGAGTGTCACCACGGTCCGATACTGGGTCGGTCTCGGCCGTCTGAGCTGGGAGAGCACGCTGTTCAGGTTCAGCGTCGGCCGGCGGGTTCCGATCAGCCCCACCGCCTGGGAATCGGGCCCAGTCACCTGACATCCAGCTACAAAAGGGCACACCTTTTGCGGCTTACCGTCACGGATTTCATAACGGCAATCGCAGATGCTAGGTCGTGACCTCTGAGGACTTCGTCTGAAGCGCCCAGATCTAGCCAGCTGCCCGTCGCTGGAAGTCAATGACGACACGGGCACTCGATAGGTGCAGAGGCGGCGCCGGGCCGGCGTCGGGCGGACCACGGCCGGCCGAGCTGTTGTCGGGCGTGGTGTCCGCGCGTTGGAGGTGCTGCTTACTCGAAGGCAGCAGACGGTAAAGCCGGGACAGCGGCCGAAGGTGGCGCCACCTATACGGCAGCTGCTCGCTGAGACGCAGTTTCCGAGGAAGCCGGTAGATGTCACGCATGACCGGCCAGCCTGGCCTGTGAAAAGGTGACAATCTAAGACAGCGCAACACAGTTAATCGCTGATCGCTGGTGCCACCAGCGATCTCGAGTTACCCCTTACTGGAGAGGGGAGAGGGGGAGGGGGCGAGACTAGTTGAAAGTCCTGAACATTAGGGTTTGTTGGAGCCGTTTATAAAGAGCTAGGACAAATTTTTAGACAAAAAATAAAAAAAAAATTTGAATATGTATATTTAACAATGTTTTGAAAGACATGACTAAAGCTCAAAAGACAGTCTGAGATTTTTTCGGGGGGGGGGGATTCTGCCCAACATTTATTTTGCATTGCATCATTATCATGCAGAAACCTTATGCAGAAACCTTATTTTTTAAAGAAAAACACTCTACAGACATGGCTATATATGCGCTTAAAGAGATCTCTGATTATTTCCTACGAAATGATAGCCCTGTATTCATATGTTTCCTGGACGCACGAAAGGCATTCGACCGTGTAAATCACTGGACATTGTTTGACAAATTACTTGATAAGGGGATGGATTCAAATTTAGTGAAATTACTCAGTTCGTGGTATAGGTCGCAGCGTTTTCATGTTCGATGGGGTAAGGCATTATCTGATGGTTTTTCCGTGTCAAATGGCGTTAGGCAAGGCGGCATTCTCTCACCTTATTTGTTTAATGCATATACGGATGGTTTATCGACTCTTCTCGACCAAAGTGGCGTGGGGTGCCATTATCTAGGTAGTCTCAACCATCTCTATTATGCAGATGATATGGTCATTCTTTCGCCTACGCCTTTTGGGCTTCAAAAATTGCTGAACATTTGCTCCGAGTATGCGAAAGATCATGACATTCTATTCAATACTAAAAAGACAGTCTGCATGGCCATGCTTCCCGTGAGTCTTCGAAATCTATCACTTCCTAAGATATCATTGTGCAATAGTGTGCTTTCATATGTCGACGAATATAAGTATCTTGGATACCACATTTCGAGCACACGAACCAAAGTGGACAATGTCGAGATTTGTCATCAGTACCGATCACTGTGTTGTCGTGCCAATTCATTGAGTCGTAAATTCGCTTTATGTACATATTCGGTTAAAAAGTATTTGTACAATGCATATTGTTCTAACATCAGCTACATGCATTTATGGCACTCGTTTCATGCATCGGTTCTTCGGAAATTTAAAGTGTGTTTCAATAACGCTGCTAGAATGTTTTTAGGCTACCCTAAATATTGTAGTGCCTCTGGAATGTTTGCGCAAGAACACATAGATGGCTTTGATGCGGCCTATCGCAGAGCTGTGTGGAATTTCATGTCGCGTTTGAAAAAGTCAGAAAACCGAATAATGTCTACACTGTATTACAGTGATATCGCCCACACATCTCCTATGCGTAAAGTGTGGACTGCAGCATTGTGCGGTTGAGCGCTGCTGATGTTGGTCATGTACCCATGTCATCTTCATACCGTCATCATCATATGATTGCCACGTCATCATCATTGTGTGTTACTTCTTATGGACCCAGAGTCTGCCAATAAAGGGATCTCTCTCTCTCTCTCTCTCTTATGGTGGGCCGTGGGGGGTGATAACGGTGCCGTGCAAACTTTCCCAATACCATATTCCCTTTTGAATTTAAATCTGTATTTTGAAAGCATGACAGTTATTATTCTCCCTATTCAAAGGAAAAATACATTATGTAACAAAAATGAGGAATAAAAATAGATGCAATTATCTATACCTACCTATTTGGATGAAAAAATACACAATAACACCTTTGAATTGCACTAGAATTAATTCTACATTAATTGTAATAAAACATAAATTGCAACTTTGACTTTTCATTTTTGGTTTTCTATTTTCTATTTCATCTTTTTTATTTTTTATTTTATCCTCTATGTTTTGCTATCAAGAAACACTTCATGTTTGTCACTTCACGTTGCCGTGCAGAACAAAGAGAAATGCAAGAAGCAAATAAATGTCATGAGTATTATTGACACCTGTAATGAAAACTAAGACAGAACGATTAACAGGATAAGACACCACTATTCAATTTTTCTTGAAGCGAGCTCAATGCTCATGTCATGACGTCTGTTGCGATACTACATGGATGGAGCATTGACCTTATAGGACAGACTATTGGTCTAAAAATATCAGCTTTTACGGATAATTATTTAATTAAAAAAATATCAACACTTCCCGAAATATAGATTTACTGTCACCAGCGCCCCATAAACTGTTTACTACGCGTTTAGGACTCACCAAAAAAGGACACAATCCGCCTCTGTCCTGCCGACTGGTGCATCACCAAGAGCACCACCAGCACTAGCACCATCACCATCACCACCTGTCGTCGAACGAAGATCATCTCAGGTGACCTGAGGACATTCACAGTCCTTGCTCTTCCGGAGCGAGCACGCAATGTCCGGTCTGCGCCCGTGCACCCGGGCCTTATAATACGTGGGCGGCCCCGTCCGCTTGGACAGACAACATTCCGCTCTGCACCGGCTAGTATGTAAATGAAACATTATTGCGCACCTCGTGCCTGAATATCGTGACGGTCTACTACACTGGCCAGTGGCTCTGTTGGGTGTCTGCGCACTTTGGAAATACCCTGGGTAGACAATGAAGTTTTTAGCAGCGCGCATCAAATGTTATAGCACGGGATCTCCCTCGCGTTATGCAACCAGGTATTGCATATTTCAGCCAGCAAAGTTGGGCCTGAAAAGCTGTTTTGAATCTTATATAGATGCCTGGCTTAGACACATTTATCACGGCACTGTGCAATGAACACAACAGCAGCTAACTAACTAGTCACCGTACGTGGCAGGAAGTGCCTGTATCTTAGCGTTCACTTCGACTCTCTCTCTCTCTCTCTCTCTCTCTCTCTCTCTCTCTCTCTCTCTCTCTCTCTCTCTCTCTCTCTCGCTCTCCATACATCCCTACAAACATGATAAATCTCCGATTGAAATTCAGGCCCGAAAACAGTGATGACATCATAATACCCTACACTCCCTGCGGTACTATCCCGTTCATCCGATACTAGCGGATATAACCTGACCTTTGACCTCTCTCGGGTTCCTCTCGGGGAAATCCCGCGGAGGCCCGCCCGGCTAAGACCCAGTATCTCCAGCCGGAGACGCGCAGCCCGGGTGGCTGATTTACATGAGGTGATCTGGGACGGGTGACCTTCATAATCGCAGCCAGCGACCTCCGTCCTGGAGCACGCTAGCTAGGCTGCTGTCGTCGTTTGGAGATGGACGGACGATTTGTGGATAAAACTAGACAGTCTTAAGATGTCCAGGTCAGTTCAGGTCAGGCCACTGAGGGTCTTCTTCTGTTAAAAAGGAATGAGGTATGCGACAAATGATTTGAGGACTTTTTTTCTAGCCGGATCAAATGACCATTAGGGAGGCCCTTAATTTCGAACTTTTGATCTTTTACTAGCGAAGGCCTGAATATGGTGTAAAACCATGCAAACACGGCTACTGTGAGTTTTCATATCAATCGGGAATAGTAAAGTGGTGCCCCAAAGCCAATTTAACCCACATCCCGCTTGCCTATTCCAACATTTTCGAGCCACCTGGTACATAGCTCGGGAACCAATAAAGCTACAGCACCGCAGAAAAGCGTGCTCGATAGCACTTTTAATGCTCTTTCCAAAAAAGGCTCTCAGGTTCTCAGTTTCTTTCTCGGTAATTTCTTTTACTCAAGAGAATCACGACATTGATTTTACCAGCATCGTGCTCCTCTGGTAGAGACACGTCGAATGAACAATAACTTGACCTTAAAGGGTCAACTTGAAAATCTGACCTCAGGTCAAGGTCATGACATGACTGGAAAAGGTCATGTTGCATATCAGTCGATCCGTATCGTCGAGCCGAACTCATCTAAGGTGTTTTCATCGCTCTAGCATGCATCTATGAGAAGTTGTTAGCGAAAAACTGTTAGACTCCATTTGTAACCTGAGGTGACCTCAGGGACATGATGAGGGCTCACGGGTAACATTTTCCGCTTCAGTGTGTCAGGTGTACTTATTATGAGTTGTTTGAAAGTGCTTTGAATGGCGTTTGTCAAAAAGAGGAGCATTTTCATTTTCTCCCATTCTCTTATAATGGTGAGGTCGCAAAATTGATCTGGCCTTACGTCACCGATATCCAAAATCCGAGATGCACTTTGTACACATTGTTGCTCTTATCAGTTGCTGAAAGTTTCAAAACGATCGACCTTTCGGTGTAGCTATGACAGACATCTAAACGTTTTATGAGGTGAGGTCACTTGCCGTGACCTGGTAACCTGACCTTGGGTGACCTTGGTCTGAAATTTTAACAACATGTGCGAAAAGATGTATGTACATACATATAATGAGATGTACCAAAAACGGTGGCACTCTGCGCTGCCCTGTTTGAGATATTTGCGAGAAACCGCAGGGGAGTGTTCAAACGCTCCCCCGCAGGGCGCCTGGTGTAGAAAAGGTATAGGATTACCAGGGCTACATAATTATTGCTATCTCGAATTTTTAAAAGCTATCGATTTAGACCCCAATACTAAAAAACGAATCTTTACATAATGCCCCCAGATTACAAAAAAATCAAAATTTTGAAAAAACAGCAAGCATGTTATAGAACTATTGGTCTGCTATTGACATGCCAAATTTGAGCATGCTAGCTTCACTTTGGCAAAGCTATGGCGAAAAAACTGCTTAAAACTTATGACGTAAAATTTTCAAACTTATTTTAGCCGTTATAGACCACGCAGAGAAAAACGAAGACCACCATTGGATTGCCCGTAATGAGCTGCATTGAATATACATCCTTTTAATGCAAAATAACAACTGACCTTTTTTGACCTGACCTTTTGGGGGGGGGGGCGATTTCACTTTATTGGCCGCAATAAACGAGCACTACACAAGCCAGAAGAGAATACCACCCAGAGAGTCAGGAACCCAGACAACATATTCAGGTCTCAGCACAACGATTTCCGCCTAAAACCGCAGATACGCCTCTTTTCCAAGTCCGTAGTTACATCCGGGAGAGCCGGGCGGGCTCTCCACGAGTCCGTCCCCGTCCGCTGCCGGCGGCACACTACAATCACTTTATCACAGTTGGCCGAAACACACCCCTGGTTGCAAACAGCCCCGGCCCGTCGGCCAAAGAGAGCCCGGCGGATTCGTTTCGTTAGATACCGCATGGCCGTCCGGCAGGGACCCCTCAGCCCCACAGCAGCCAGACACCCGTCCCCCCTCCCGTTACAATTTGGAGGCGGCCGAGTCGCCGTCACTGGTGTCGCGTCGCGTCACTGGCCGAGAGGTGTTGCACGCCCGCCCGATTTGGCCCCGGCCCGTCTTTGTACGCTGGAGCCGCCGCAGCTCCGACCTTGATCACAGCACTGAGGACTTGCCGTGCGCGCTCCTGGTCCCTCGCCGCGCACCAGCCAACACTGGCGAACATGCCTTTTTATTTCGATGTTATAACGCATTCCTTTGAAGGCCCGTAATCGGTGAAAAATGCGACCTTTGAGCTGACCTGTGACGTCATCGCTTGCACCAAGGTCAACGGAACTTGGTCACAAGGTAGGTTTCTGGTGGCGCTATTGAATGCCGTTTGAATTTTCAAAATCGGTCGGTGACTTTCCGAGACCCAAGGGGGCTGAAACGGCCCCCCTCCAGAGGTGGTAGGGTCCGCCCATAGCCTAACGGGGGGGGGGGGGCGAGGGTTAACTAATTCAACCGCGGGGCGCGGGGCGCGGTACGGGGGGGAGGGAGGGGCGGTGACCTGCTCGCTCGGCCGTTTCGCTTATAAGGGTGGCGCAGCGACGCTAGTGCGCAGAGTGGCGTCGTCTGAACGGGTCGGGGTGGCTGTGGCACCAGCCGAGGGGAGAGGAAAGGAGGAGATAGGGAGAGTAGGAGAGAGACATGGCCTCACCACAGATACTGGCGACGTTTGTGATTGTGGTGGTGGTGACATTGGTGCATCAGACTGACGGGCAAAGACGGATTATATCATTTACTGGTGAGTTTAAACAGCGGAACTTGAAAAGTGTGATAGCTAATTTGTACCTAATAGTTATAGCTATAGCTTAAAAACTATTTTAGCCGAGGTCAAATTTTCAAGTTGACTTTTCAAGGCCAAATTATAATCAATACACTCGATGCGTCTTGATGAGAGGAAGACGATGCCGGTAAAAGTAAGCTCGTGCAAGGCTTAAGTAAAAGAAGTATTGCAGAAAAAACTGTTTCCGAAAAAAAATCGGCTATGTATTTTGGCAGTTTTGCCCCCTGCAGGCAAAACCATTGACGTTAGGTCAAATTTGAGGGAAATAGGTACGCAGGAAGGGCGTTAGTAGGGCTATCGAATGCACTTCGCGGCGCTCTAGCTCTATTGGTTCCTGAGTCATGCGCTGGCTTCTTGGATATTGTCGACATTCGACCTGAAAAAACGGCGAAATTTTGCCTTCACTAGCCACTAGTGACCTGTCCAAAAAATTGACCGAAGTGATTTCTTCCTTATTTTCGGCACCATTTCGAACGCCGCCTTCCGCGTATCGCTACATGACCCAGGAGCCGAGTTAGAAGGGGGCGGAGGTGTTCAAACATCCCCCAGGAGGGCGTGAAAATCCAGATCCAGGACCCCTAGCTGGGTGTGGATTGATAAGGTTCCAAGAACCCCATGCTTGTTTTTATGCAGGTCTATGAGTTTCATCTGTTTTGTTCTTTCTCAGGTCGGGCCGGACAACCATGTGTGACATCTAGCGGCTTCCTCGGAAGCTGCGTTTCGGCGAGCAGCTGCCGTATAGATGGCGCCACCTCTGACGGCTGCCCGCGCTCTACAGTCTGCTGTCTTCGTGTAAGCAGTACCTCCAACGCGAGGACACCACGACCGACAGCTCAGCCGGTCGTGATCCGTCCGCCGCCGGTCCAGCGCCCCCTCTGCACCTATCGAGTGCCCGTGACGCCATCGGCTTATAGCGTGGGACTGCTGGCCAGGGCTGGACGGACACGGCGAAGCCCTCAGCTGTCGAGCGCGCTGAGTCGTCGCCTACGGCAGCAGGCCAAGCTCCGTCGCAAAACCACTCAGAAACAACCGAAAAGGCAGACGAACAAACCCAATCCCCTGCCACATCTGCATCATAGTCGAAAACCTACACCCAAGCTTCTTAAAACGCGGCCGAAAAAAGTCCGTCCCGACTTTCCGTTCCGGCTTCCTTTCACACATTCAGTAGCACAGTTACCTACGAGCGTGTTACCAAGTAAACCAAGCGCTATCGACACAATCATCTTTATGCAGCCTGATGCTTTTGTCGGTGGAACTAATGTAAGGGACGGGGGGAGTCAGGGCGTTGGCCTCATCGGTTCTGGACTTGCACACTTACAAGTTGACGTGAACGAAGTTCTTCTTGAGATCAAGAAGAAACAAAAACGTCCCGTGGCTCCTCCAAGGCAGCCTGTAGCTACCAACCGACCCGTGATTACAGACCAACGCATTGTGTTCCCCAGCCGACCCCCGCCAGTCCAGTACCGGACCTACATAGCTCCCTGCTAACTGAGCAAGGTGGTAGTGTATCCTGGGATGGTAGCGCCGCGTTCACTTATTGTCCGCAATATACCTATTACCTACATACGACTCATGCTTATGCACATCGTGATGTACCACGATGTCACGACTATACATAGCACTGTGTGCTCGGCTAGATCTTAACTACGCGTAACAGTACACCAACTGAGAAACTCGTTTAAAATTCAGCTAGGTACGCTTTTTGAGTTGTGTGCAACTCGACTCATTCATGTTATGGAGGTCGTGACGGACTCGGTCTGTGAATAGGTACGTACGATCGGCGTAAGGTAGTGTGTTTGTCTGTGTGACTGTAGATTGTAGAACAATGCGCATCTTGCTTTTGTTGTATATCGCATGTATCATGGTGGGATAATTAAAGAGTGTTGGATACAATTTAGCATGAAGTAATGTTAACATTATGATAATGATACCTTACTTATCTCCTAGTTTTGCACTGAAATCATTTGTGATAGGGAAAATTTCAATGTGACATTCATTCAAAAGAACACAAGCTGGTCAGTGCATTGCCAGCAAAAATTTATGTAGTCGTTTCATTTACGGGTATTTACCGGTCATTTATATTTATCTAACTGTGACAGCTAGGCTGCAAGAGCCAACGGATATCAAAGTTTCTTTTCCTTGACATTCCTAATTTCCTTGGCAATTATTTGCTGCGCAACACTGTTTGAACATAGGAACAAATCGGTCAAGAAAACTTTGAAAGGTCATAGCAGCGAACCTGGCTAGTCATGTGATAAAAAAAATCGGGCAGAACGCTGGGAAGTTATGCTTACGCCTTATAATTGTGAATTAGGTTTAATTTAGATGAAAATGGGATTCACTGACCGGGCAATGCTCACCGATCCATAGCATATGAGGCCATCGCCGCGTTCAGTGAGCCTGTGGCCCGACACAGGGCTAGACCTTTGACCTGACCTTAAAGCGACCTTAAAGTGACCGACGTAATTTCGTCATTACTTTTTACGTACGCTCTCTTGAACATTGCCGCCTATTGCGTTTCGCTACGTGGCCCAGGAGCCGAGTTAGAAGGGAAGTGTTCAAACACCTCCCTCCCCCAGCAGGGCGTGGAAATCCAGGACGGCCCCAGTGGGGCGCGGGTTAGATTGGTTGTTATTTGTTAAAATTATGTTTTATTTGTTAACGTGACACCGCTTTTCGCCTTGAGATAGATGATAATGGATGATATGCTACCAAGACGTTCGATCACGATGAAATACGAATGCTGTATAATAAATACTTGTGCCGGTGATAAAACAGAAGTTCAACATTTTTTTTTTTTCATTTGACATGCTTTATTTGACTTGAGGCTGAGGTAACCCGAAATAACAGTTTTAGTACCAATCATGAGACACCGCCCTGGCTCAAACCTTAGGATCCTCCCCCCCCCCCCCCAACACACAACACTTATCACCATACCACTATACCAGTCATGCGCCGTACAAAAGCTGTAGTGCACACTGTGCAGCCCCTTGTCCCCTCCTGGCTCTCATGTTAGTACGTACCTCACACCTCCGACCCATCAGAGGAACGCCCCCCCCCCCCTCCGTGGGAGCGGACAGCTGCGTCCCCCCCCCCTGCCGGTGGTCGCCTCTGCGCGCTGGCACGTCATCCGCCGCTAATGTGTTTGCGCTAGTGGCCGGCCATTAACCCGCGCACCGACGGGGGTCTGCGCCAACTTAGTACCGACGGGGGGGGGGGGGGGGCGGATGACCGCCCCCCCCTGAGATCTCGAGAACGAAGCAAGATAGCGACAAGCGGTAAACGGCATCGGATACGCACGGACAAGGTCTACAATTTTTACTAAGGTCATTTTCAGGTCAGGTCAAAGATGACGTCACAGGGGTCGAAAAAGTCAAAATGGCGGCGCTAGATATGGAGAGGGTTTTTCTCGAATAACTTTCGAAGTAGTCAAGATAGGAACAAACTAAGGGCATCATCGTGATCCTCTCGTCAATCCGCATCGAATGATATATATGTTGACCTCGAAAGGTCAAGGTCAAAGGTTGACCTCAGGTCACGTGACCTCGAGGTCATCATGTATATCATTCGATGCGTCTTGACGAGCTGAACACAATGAGACCATCCGCGCGGCTGTGTCTTGTTCCTGTAAGGAGTTATTGGCAAAAAACCTTTGGTGACCTTTGATGACGTCACATGACCTTACAGCTGCCCAACAGCAAAACAGACCTCAAGGTAGTGAAGGTTGATCGTATGTGAAGTCATGTATGGTATATGGGGCCATTCCGACCCGTTTTAGTGGTAAAAACAGGGAGTTGATTTTTCCCCCATTGACTTATAATGGGGAGGTCGCGAAATTGACCTGACCTTAGGTCACCGACATCAAAATTCCGAGATATACAAATTGTAGCTACTAATGACCTAATAACATCCTGCGACTTTCAAAGGCCTCCGACATCTACTGTAGCTCTGGCACGGTGACAAAGTTGCAAAAAAGTGACTTGAGGTTGGGTCATTCAAAGTGACCTGGTGACCTGACCTTAAAAGTTAGGAGGTTCAAACTTGCACACCATGTGTAAAATTGATGAGAGAATAGTCATACCAAATTTCGCGGCGCTACGCGCCGCGGTTTTCCCGCTATCCGCGAAAAACCTCAGGGGGGGGCGGATATCCGCCCCCCCCCGTCGGTGCGCGGGTTAATGGGCAGCCATTAACTGGTGGACAATAGTGGTGGTTCGACGCTTCTCACCCCCGTGTCTGACAGAGAAGGATTGGGTCGCTATCACTGGTGTTAGGGGAGCGGAGAATCACTGCTAGTACCATCGTCATGGGAAGAGGGAGATAGAGAGAGAGAGAGAGAGAGAGAGAGAGAGAGAGAGAGAGAGAGAGAGAGAGAGAGAGAGAGAGAGAGAGAGAGAGAGAGAGAGAGAGAAGAGAGAGAGAGAGAGAGAGGGAGAGAGAGAGAGAGAGAGAGAGAGAGAGAGAGAGAGAGAGAGAGAGAGAGAGAGGGAGAGAGAGATTAGAGGTAGTAGAGAGTGGGAAAGGGAGAGCAAAAAGTTACAGATGACTAAGGGTAGGGAGGAGAGGCGGAAGAGAAAAAGAAAGAGCTGAGCGAGAGAAGGTAAACATGATGAGAGGATAAAAATAAAAAATAACAATAGAGATTGTGTTATTCGTTGCTTTTTTATCTTAGAAACGTGATGAGATGTATGCCTGCCTGAATATGTAGTGTATACGATAAAAATGGATAACCCGTAAATCCGCTTGGTTTGGGAGCAGGGATTTATCAATATCAACACCACTTAACTGAAGTAAAGGGTGCGCAAAAAGTTCTGGCACTTCTACGCGTGCTGCGGCTGCTTTCCGGGCAGCCAATAGCCGCACGCATTATCTTCAATGATCCTGCTATGCAACCAGATGTCAAACAAA
Organism: Amphibalanus amphitrite; assembly: GCF_019059575.1. NCBI lineage: Eukaryota > Metazoa > Arthropoda > Thecostraca > Balanomorpha > Balanidae > Amphibalanus > Amphibalanus amphitrite. The sequence goes on along the minus strand of NW_024882502.1, from coordinate 12,713 downwards.
GCGGACCTTTAATAATGAGCGGCAAGTCATGAATAGGCAGGCTAACGGTCACATTGTCGTGGTGGTGAATCGGGCATGACTATTATGTAGGTTGCGGGGAAATTTGGAGCCCCCTGCGAAGCATAGCAAAGTATCAAAGCCAGAAACGAATAGGGGAGGTCCTGGAGGATGCCCTCAGGCCAGGTCGGTCACATCCAGTCAGAACTATGAGAATGCCACTGTCATGTCTTTGGCTATCTGGGACAACCAACGGATCGGGTGGGAAAAAGTGTTCAATCGTCTTCATTGACGCAAATGAGAAGATGAACAGGACGATGCATGAGCGTCTACTTGCCAGTGCCGTCATCCCATAGATTCTGAAGACGTATCCGGAAGTTCATTCATTCATTCATTCATTCATTTATTTCGTATGATCTCCATGATCAATAGTCAATGCAAGGTAGTAAAAGCAAGCGAATAAAACACGACGAAAATGAACATGAAGTAAGATGCATACAACTACGCTAAAATCAATTGGAGTGTCGAGCACGGCCTCGCGTCTGCAGCCAGCCCTCCACATTCCGCTTAAAACTGGCTACGCTGGCATCCCTCACGTTAGCCGGGGCCTCGTTCCACAGCGACAGCGCCCTGTAGCTGAAAAATCGCTTAGCCATCGGCTCGCATTAGCCGCGCGTTTGCAGTCTTTTCGTGGTTTCAAGCGTTTAAACATGCGATACGAGCTGCTCGTATGATGCTGCTCCCATGCATAAGGGTGAATGTCAAGGCCATCTGAAGGTCAGGTCAGGTCACTGACCTTTGATGACCACGGTTCACTATTTCGAGTTTCACATGTTTTTAGGCTAGTTTTTGGAGCTGACTTCAAATTTAGCAACCATTTGAACATTAACAAAGTAGTTTTGATACCTTCGTAGCATGTTACGAAGCTGTCAGAGGCGGTTGACACGTACTACGAATATCTGGCACGACCCCAACCGGTTGACCTGACCTGACCTGACCCGACCTGGCCTACATGCGTAAAGACATCATCTGTGATCAAAACTAACATGCTATTCGTGATCAGCACCCCGAAAAACCCTGTAGCAGCCACACTTTACCGACGTTCTAACAGGTCCCGATTTTCCCGACTATTGGGTCATTGACCTGACTTGGAAGGTCAACCAATGACCTAGGACCTTAAAATTGGGTAGCATCGGCTTTCTCTTGTCACGGGCAACACGCTCGTTGTTTCCGCGAAACCCTAGCTCGATCAGGGGCCAAACGCTCGAGGGTGGGGGGGGGGGGGGGGGCTCGTACCGACGGCCTTGTGCCGTCGAAGGACGCAAAATGGCCTGTGCCGGCGAGGGCCGAGGGTTAAGACATTGGACGAGACTCAATCTGACTCCTGAGGGTCAAAGGTGATTGCCAGGGAGTACTGCGCCTCCTGCAAGTCTCGACTTCGAGAACCGGTCATCCGCGCCAGAGAAGCGCTGCATATTATGAGCTCATTTGCATGAGGTGAACTTGAGGACATGTCTAGCACTGCGTCGGGCCCCAGGTTCACTGAACGTAGCGGGGGCCTCATACGCTATCCGGTCAGTCCGGTCAAAAGCAGGCTGATGAAGGAGGCAGCAGCCCCCGAAAGCTACCGATCATATACATTTTACTGGTGTCGAATAATTCGTTTCTGAATATCCGGTCAGTGAATACTAGAAATGTCAATCGGATATCAATTTTTTTTTTGGTATACCGATACCAAACCGACATCGACTTGGCATTTAGTATTTCAATCCTAATGGGTTTGGTATTTTGTTATCATGGATCCCAGGATCCTCGCCAATATATAAAGGGCTGTAAATTTGGTATGAAATTGGCATTTCCATCATATTTCCTAGTTGGTTCGGTTTCGGTATTTTCCTACGGTTTTGGTCGTTATTTGGCTTGGTATCGGTATTAAGATTTTCTGTAACTGATATCACTAGTGAATACCAATGCCATCTGAGTGAAAACTAATCCATAATTCTAGGGTCAACCATAATTTTCGTTCTGCCCAAAGTTTTCAATCACATGACTAGCTGGGCTTGCATCACTGTCTTTTCGAGTTTTCGTGACCGATTTGTATCTATATTCAAACGGTATTGCGCATGAACTGATCGCAAAGGAGCATCAAGGAAAAACAAGTTTACTGTTTGTAGCAAAACCCACCTTGTGCGGCTCCAGCGAATGCAGAATCGTTTTTTATGTGGCTGGCATCGAACTCTGACGGCTTAGGCGCGGAAATCGGGGGGGGGGGGAGCAGTGGGGCAGCTTGCCCCCCCCCCAACTCTGGGGCCGTGGTGGAGGTGCCCCCACAACTTTGAGACGGAGTACCGTACTTTTTTGCCAGTCTTCTCTTTTTTTTGCCTGAAAACCCCAAGGAACGAAAAATAAATGGCCTAAAACCGATGAGAAAACTAGATTCGAGGGTACCCTAGGTTTATCTCTATTATGGTGTGCCCCCCCCCAGCCTGAAAGTAGCTCCGCGCCCCTGTCTGACTGAGATGGCTCCAGTCTTGATTACGTGTGCCTCCTGAACCGCTCTGGTCTGTGCTCGATTAAGTCCCGTTTTCTACAGGCCGATCTTTCGTTTCTACTCAATGTGCATCGCAGTAGGATCGACTGCTCTTACCTGATGACATTTTTTTCTGGCCTATAATAGCAGTCCCCAGCAGACGCTCTCGAGTCTCTCGAAAGACAGGGCTGTTGCATGTACCGTAAACGTCGGCGCTCCGCGCCGCCGTTTTTAGCACACCTGTTCAATGTTCAGCTAGACGATACGGATCGACTAGTATGCAACATGACCTTTTCCGGTTAGGTCATGACCTTGACCTGAGGTCAAATTTTCAGGATGACCCTTCAATGTCAAATCATAGTTCATTCGACACGTCTCGACGAGAGGAACACGATGCTGGCAAAATAAATGTCGTCATCGCCTTAAGTCAAAAGTTATTACAGACAACCTTTTTCATAAAACGGCTATTTTTGGAGTTTTTGCCCTCTGGAGGCTAAGCCGCCGTTGACCTGAGGTCACATGCAGGCGAAAGAGCGTTAAAAGAGCCATCGAATGCGCTTTACTGCGGCGCAAGCTCTATTGCTTCCCGAGTTAGCCGTTGGCAGTTTCCAACATTGATAAAATGTACAACACTTGACCTTTGATGACCTCAGGTGACCTGACCTTTGACCTGACCTAAAAACGATTTAGGTGTTTTGGTAATTATTCTTGACGCTCTTTCGAATACCACTACCGCCTGTCGCTACGTGGCTCAGGAGCCGAGTTAGGGGGAGGGGGTGTTCCCTGCCCGGCGCGGAAGTCGCGGGGCACCGGCCCATATTATAAAGTATTTAGTAAGTATCTTGGTTTCGTTCTGTCTCTTCCAGTAGCGGCGCAACACCTTCAACTAAGGGGGGGGGGGGGGACTAACGACTTTTGATCCCATTCTTTCCATGAACGCCCATAGGGCTAATGTTAAAATGCCAAATTAAAAAGGGGGGCACGGTGCGGTGCCCTCCCCGTTCCGCCGCCTATGGTCTCTTCTTGGTCTCATTTGATTTAAATAGAGTCCATGGCATGTGCCACGAATAGATGCAGTCACAGCAAACAAATATGTACATGAATGAATCCTTCTTCCATTAAAGGAATGTTAACCCTCGCACGTATTGGTGTTCCACATATGACCGTGCCTTCTCTCGTATAGTATTGAAATGGGTGCAATTCAATGACAGGTATCAAAGCAGTGGGTAAGCACTATTCACGGGCAGATTCATCATTTCGTTCATTCGGCTATTCACCTCCTGCAAAGCCTAAGCTTAACGGAATTTCGCCGTTCAATATTCATAAAAGGAAAACTAGTTTTTAGTACAAAAATGTTGTTTTTAAATGTATGGCGAGGCATAAGAAAGTGAAACCCGATGATTCTTTTTTCATGAGGAAGTTTTCTTGGAGAGTACGCCCAAGTCACAATTTACCAAATCAATTTGCTGGATCCGCCAGTGGCACTACAGTTTATTTCCGAGTGTAGACCCATGCCTTGAACCCATGATTCTGGTTCAAGCCAACTGGATAATTCTCTAGAGTTTTGGTCATCCTAAAATGACTTGCAATCATTGCATAGTCGTCTTAGTGATAGAAAAAAAATCTCGACAGAAGCCGCTCTATACCCATCAGCTCACGGTGACCCGGTTGAGCTCGGGTTTTGCCCCCCTCTCTACCTCTTCCCGAGGCGGGAGCCCGGCACCTCTGCTCTATACCACCTGCAACGGCTGCTGTGCTCTCAGGCTAACACCACAGAGCAATTTCGGCGCCACCATTCGTCATCGTCGCGTCGGAAAACTCGCACCGTCGACGTCGTCTCTCGCCCGCTGCCAGCACCGCAATTAGCTCCGACCAATCAGAGAAGCCCTCGTCCGCCCGGCGCCGCCCGTCCACCAATCAGCGCTCACCTCGCGCGGTAAATACAAAATGGGCAATCATAGACACCTGGCGAGTCCCAGCGAAATCATGGAAAATAGAAATAAAGATAAACGGTGGCGGCACGGATGCAGCGGCAGAGATTGCCGCCAGGTAGGAGATGAGAGGTGAACTGGAAGCTGGCGAGGAAGGGTGGCTGTGCTGCCGCTGCCGGTAGACGAGAACTGGCGGAGGATTGCAAAGAACAAGAAGGGACTGAGAAAGGACAACAGAGGACGAAAAAGGACAGGCGGAGGACAGCGGAGGAGGAGTGATAAAAGGTAACAAACGAGAGATCCAGGGCAATCAGAGAACAGAAAGAGGATAATTTTTGGTAGAATATTGTTCAAACAACAACATATATAATCGAAAGAGGATAGCAGAAGACAGGAAGAATCGAAAGAGGAGAGAAGATAATAGAAGGCAGAAGAGCGCAGTCAGATGACAACAAAGGACAGCAGAGGAAGAGAAACAAGAGGATAAGAGAAACAGGTAGCATCCAACAAAGAGAGCAAGGAGCAGTCAGAGGAGAAGAACTTCTGCCAGAAGACAGCAGCTCTCCTGTGAAAGACGAACCGGGAAGGACAGACGCTTTCCCACGGACAGCTGTGAATCCCAAGGATATAAATTTCAGCCTCTACAGCTATGTCCAAGTGTGCCGACACAGCCGCAGTCTCGCACGACCGCAGAACTCTCTCTCCCATCGCCACAGACATTTGTCCAAGACTGACCGAGCTGTCGCCCACACCAGCCGCGCGCGGAGGGAAATCACACAGCTTCAGTATAGCTAGTCTACTGAGGTGTGATGATGTTACATCAAAGCAGGACGATGGGGATGACGTTGCCGTACAGCAACAAGGTAAAGATGACGTCAATCCACGTCAGGACGGCGTGGATGACGTCACTTCACGTCAGGACGGCATGGATGACGTGACTCGGAGGCCGGACGGTGCTGATGAGACCGACCAGGTCAGTTCCACCTCCGGTCCGGGGGAAGAACCAGCGCCCGCCGCTGCCGACTTGCGGATGACGCCTGTGACGAGCGCGATGACGGCAGCGCTGACGCCGTCATGCCGAGCGATGACGCTGCCGGCGGAGCTGGCGCCGCTGGCGGCGCCGTGCCCGTCAATGTCGTCACTGTTCTACCATCAGTTGATGACGAGGGGACCACTGTTCAGCCTTCAGGGTGAGCCGACACTGGGGTTAGGTCTGTACAGGCAATTGGGCGGAGGTTGCGATGTGCACGTGTGACATGTTGTAATTATAGGATGACCTGCTGCGTTTGGAGCCGATTTTTTTTTAAGGGAGCCTTTTTAGTTCAAAATTGGTGTCTCGCGTTTGAATGATGTCCAAGGGTGTTTAGATTTATAAGATTTATTTTTGTTGGAGTTAAAATGAGTGAGCGTTATGTAGTATGTCACCTTCTTTACCTGCTTTACTAGAAACTTTGCTTTGCTGCGAAATATTCGTTGCCATGCATTCCCATAAGAAAAAATAGATTTTCATTATTTTTTCCAATGTGTTTTCCGGCAATGACTATGCATGCTTTTAAAATAAACACCCTTTGCGTCATACTTCTTTACTATATGGCCCTAATCTCCGCTATTTTTCAGTTCATTTATTTCTACAAGTATATGATTGATATAAGACATCTGGCATGGTTTCACAGAACCTACATTGCAGACATCTGACATGCCAACTAGAAATGAATTAAAAGTGATTCAGATGATTGAAAAATCGGTGGAAGACAGAATTGACTATTGAGGCTTCATTCGATAAGATGCCTAAGAGCAAATGTATCAGACATACTCGTATATGTAGATACTTTGACCAGCCATTAGACCGTTGCCACTTATGTAAAAGCGATCCTCCACAGGCCTAGAGCTATGTTACTCCGTGAGCCATCAACTACGACAGCCGGTAGATTGCCAACAAATTGTCTTATATTGAACATTTCTTTTTCACCGTTTCGCATTTGATGCTTCGCAAATGCAAAGCAACGCCAACTAAGGCTGAAAATAGCAAATTTTCTAACTATGAACGCTATTCGCTTCTTTTTAACTGTATTCCTATTGTTAAAATTTCCTTCAAACAAATAGTTAGGGTCATAGGTTCGTAACCGATAATACCGTTCCGTTTTACATTACTGACACTTCTGTTACTCAAAATTAGATAAGGAGGACATATCAACTTCCATTGAATGACTATTGGAGTCCAGGCAGTTTTTCTTAGAATATAAGGGTGATAAACTTCATAAAAAAAGATTTAAGTTAGAGAAGTAGCGTTAATAAGCGCATACTTATTGCCACAATGTGCTGCTCTTATTTGATTTGACGCTATGTTTTCAAAATTTGGCAACACCAATTCAAATAAAGCGGAACTAATAATCAAATAAAATGAAGCTGAATCAATGATGAAAGACGAGGATTGGCTGCAGTTTAAAACCGAGCCGGCTGGCGCTCAGTCATAAGAAGTGCGATACGATACATCTGATTAGCATACGATATACGATACATCTGATATACGAGCATACGATACATCTGATTAATGAATTCGCATTTCACATTGAGCGTATCGAACGAACGCAGTGAGGGAACTTTAGCCTTCAGATTAAGACATTATTATACAGTTTGCCTACTAAATACATTCGAGTATAGCCAACAGTCATAATAAATAAAGCCATGGCTGGGGTGGTTTAGAAAAAAAAAATCGTTTGAAGTTTGAATGGATGGATTGACGGAGCAAGAGCCAAGAGTGATGTGAAGCTGAATAATGAAGAAGCCATGATGTGTTAATTGTTTCGACCCCCGTGTTTTGCAGCGCCGCGGCCGGCAGGCAGACGTGTGAGGAGGGTGGGGGTGGACAGAAAACCCCGCCAGGCCTACAGCAGCCGACAACTGGAGGTGCTCGAGCACGAGTTCAAGGTGGGTCAATGGGACGTCTACTCAGGTCAATGCGCATCATACGGTAATCGCAAGGTTATGGTGGACAACACTGGCAGCAGTCGTAAGTGAGTCGATAGTGAGAAGGTCTATCGTAAATTGATTATAAAAGTTATCCTTGCCGAAAAACAGGCCAGCACGAGGTCAAGATAGGTCAACAACCGATAAGTAAAAAAAATCAAGATGGATCGACATTTCATAAAAAAATTGAAGGCTAATATTTATGTCAAAGTGAATCAAGTTTGGACACTCGCTAATGCTGAGAGGCTACGAAACAAAATGCTTAGAGGTCAGTACAGCTAATCTATGGGTCGCTGGTAACAGGTACTGAAGCAAGTATGCTGTCTTTTCTTTCCATCACTCTTTTTGTGGTCCTGTGGTACCCGACACCAACATCATGATGTCCATCATCCCTCCATCAGGTGGACAAATACCTCAGCGTCAGCAAACGCATGGAGCTATCCCGGGAGCTGCAACTAACCGAAGTTCAGATCAAGACATGGTTCCAAAATCGGCGCACAAAATGGAAGAAACAGGTGGCTTCTCGTCTCAGACTGACTCCACGCCCCGGCCTGCTGCCGCCACTGCTCGGCGCTGCGCCACTTCTTTGTCTACCTGCGCCATTTATGTCTGCAGCTCTCAGAGAGGCGGCTGCCATGGCAGGAACAGCTAGTCATAGTCGCGGCTCGAGCAATGATGGACCACATGGTTAGAAACGGTTAGCATTGCTAGAGAAGGCAGTAATGCTAACCCCTTCCAGAGAGGGGGAAACAAGCCAATACTCTAGTCTGAGGGATGAGTCAGGATAGGGCAGTAAAGTCGTGTGTTGCTAGAAAAGGTAGACGTAGCCTGGTAAGAGTGGAAGCGGGCAGAACGTGTTGGTAGGGAGTGGCAAGGGTGACTAGAACGGTGGAGCTATTCGTGTACCTACCTATTTACCAAAGATTACGCGTGATCCTTGCCGTGTTAGATCAGGAGATTCAATAGTTACGGTCTGTATAATGAGTATATAATATACAGACCGTAGTATATGACGTACTATGTGTGTATACTGTATATAATTTACACCAGTAAAACGCCTTTTGGGCGAAGAACGAGCGAGCAAGATAGTGAGCCCTGCACGTGCGGAAGGGCGAGAGGGTGCTTCCAACGGGCTTGCGCAAAGCACCCTTCTAACCCGTCGCTAGCGGTGTGCCAAATTTGAACGCAATCGGCCCAGCCGTTCCTGAGATCTGGAAGCGGCATTCTGCACGTGCGCACGTGCAAACGGGGTCCAAAATGACTTTTGCACGGCACCCTACTAACTGGTCCCCAACCGTGTGCCAAATTTGAGCGCAATCGGCCCAGCCGTTCTCGAGATCTGGAAACGCCCCCTGCACGTGCGCACGTGCAGTAGCACCCTAACCACAACATATGGGAATGCATTGCCTGGTGGGTGCCTACCTGTATGCCAAGTTTCAGCGAAATCGCCCCAGTAATTACCGAGTTACTGAAATGGGAACAAAATTGGCACCTCTCATTGTTGTATTTTGCACGTGCACTGGGGGGTGACCCACATGCATCGAGAGTATCCTATTTTGGGTAGAAGGGATGCTGCTACCCTACAAAAATTACCGCAAGTCAATCGCCCAAGCGGCTGCTGAGATATGAGCCTCTCAAAATCACTACTTTTGCAAAACAGCTTGAACACCCTTGACTTTTCACGTGGCACGTGCCACGACGGTCACTGAGATGTATCAAAAGTAGTCAATTACGGGGTAGAAGGGATGGGGCTACCCAACAAAAAAGACCGCAGGCCAATCGGTCCAGCGGTTGCTGAGATATAAGCCTCTCAAAAGCGTTACAGGCCGGGCCGGGCCGGGCCGGGCCGGGCCGGGCCGCTCATACTGAGATTTTTCCGTTATATTGAAAAGACTCACTTCGCTCGCTACGCTCGCTCGCTCGTAATTATTACGCACTCATTCTCATTCGTGAAGTCAGTACTTACGGTAGATGATCCGGTGCTCGTAGTCGAGCAGGTAGGTAGACTCGAGTCTAAGCACAGCATGTGTATGGCAGAAGCCAAATGTATGGCAGGCATAACCGAAACGGGGTATTCCCACCTCAAACTATCTATCCACTGTCCAGTGGAAGCCCTTTAGCAGGCAATATGCGGCACTTGCTTATCACTAGGAACCTCAGTCAGAAACCAGTCACTGAATGCACTTCTCAAAAGAGTATTTCGCAATCGAGACACTGAGCTACTTCACCTCACTATATTACGAGTCCTTCAATTCTTCTGAGCTACCGCACTTTACAGCCACACGACAGGCACCCTAATATTGTATTTACCGCGTCCAATGCCAATTCCACCCGTTTCAATTGGTCTGCGCCCGTGACCTGAGACAGTCACTGAATGGCTGGGTCATGGGTCACCACCCCACAGCGATCGATTGCAGGAGCGGATCCAAGCACCAGAAAAGGGAGGACATTTCAGTATGCAACAAAAAGCATCGTAGCTGAAGCATTTAGTGCCAACGTTGGCGCCATAGTAGGATGATAGGCAAGTATGTGGCTATTGCAGAGCAATGTGACCGTTGTACGTTGACCGCTGTATGTGTAACTACGCGTGTATGCAGTGTGTGTGCAACTTTTTGAGTAGGAGGAGGTTGGGAAAATATGAGTGGTCAAAGAATAGGTTGCACTTATTATGCTTCCTTGCGGAAAGTTACCTAGATGTCTAGATTGAACTATTTTTATCAGTGATGAATTCTGATGTGCCAAAGACGAGCATTTAGTAATACTGCTTTGAGCGACAAAAATGTGTGTTTAACGCTCGGAGCCATTCGTTTTTTTTTTTTTAACGTTTGCACTACATTGCATCTACGCTCCGTGTGTCATGAGTGGTTTCTTCTTCAATTCATGTAGTAAGTAGGATGTTATGATTTGACATTCATATAAAGAAGCCATGAATTGGCTAAGCTCGATGTCACAAATAAATGAAATGTATCTAAACCGACGTCCAATTTTTCCACGTTTTCCTACTATCATTCTATGCGTATGCATGCTACCACCAAGACGCATTATGGAGACCTTTATGTCACAATATCTTATGTTCTCTGGCGAATGACTAAAATTCATCATAAAAACTTCGCTTATTTCGGGACTAATGCTTTATTCACAGAATGTAACACGCACAGTAATTCATCCGCTTCGCCCCAGGCGCTCTATACGAATTTGTCTTCGGTCAAAGCAGCAGCACAAAACGCGGGCTCAAATCCGCACATAACCACGTTATTTCAACAGGCTGATTTAACTGTGTGCAGAAAATAAATATGTGAATGAAGCGCGACTCCATTGCTTGCTTTTTCTAACAGTTTCCCATCTGATACGAGCATCCTTATGAGACGAGCAGCGACTTATATAAAAAAAACATGTCGGTAACCAGCAACCAATAACCACAGCGCGTAGTGCGGCTGTAAATCCAATGACGTCATATTCATAAACACGCCATTGTCTGCGATACAAAACCACCTCACATAACTCACAGAACTCCGACTTTCCAACGATAAATCGCACAGCGGCACACGCCTAATTTGGGCCACAAGCACACCAGCTCTTTCTAAAAGAAAGAGTCTGGGTGAGAGGTAAACGGGCTTCCGTGGAATTTGTCAAGGGTGCATCTGTTGGTTTCAATCCACATCTCAAACCACTGTGCACCACACATCAGTCTTACGCGCACAGGTGAACGTTACGGGTCAACACGCAAGTCTATTTACACGAAAAACTTCATCTCGATTCACACACGAGGGTCCGGAAAATCGCACTGGAAACCAGCTTGACTGGGCGAACCGAGTCGCAAGATTTCCGATTCATCATCGAAAAACACACAACGCATATCAATAACAAACTAAACATAAGACATGAGGCGAGCTTTGCCAGCATCGTTACCAATACGCAAATACACGGCTTTGGCTATTGCTGACACGAATCAATACTCTTCTTACCAAATGGGGTCAGCCAGGTATCATCAGCTGTTGGTCATCAGCAGTGATTATGACAGATCGATGTTTATCAACACTGTCAACTGCCACCTGACACAACTGCCACAAAACCACGAGATGACACCTACATGACAGCATAGTGACAGCACACAAGCACCCCCATATCTAACGATGAGATTCCCTCTGTACACAACATCCCAATTACCGTGCAGATAATCGACCCACGAAATCTCTCATGTGAAGCTCCATACTATGTCTGCAAACATGAGATTTCACCGCGGGTCGAACGAACACACACACTCACTCAGTGCCAAACCTTCTCCCCTTCCCGTCCCATCCCCGCTCATATCAGTACATTGCTGACGGCATGTCCATGATCCTGTTGGAGATGTTGAGTCTCACCACGGTGGATAGCGTGCTTCCACTGCTGTAGTCAGGAGAAGGGATGCGAACCGGTCTCTCCGAGTACAGCCCGGCATTGCGAGGACCTCTACGCAGGAACCCCCTCGCCTGGGGTCGTGGACATTCGGTTGGAGGTGAATCAGGGAGGGGTTCTTCCGGAGTACGACCGCGGCGAGTCGCTGCAGCTCCTCGTTCCGTGATCCATTGATCCATGCGCCTCTCAGCCGCTTGATGATACCTCTCCGCTCCCCCACTGGGTGAACGCTCAAACCTCTCCGCAGGCCAGCGAGGCTCCTCCACACGTCGAGAGAACCGATCGTCGAGAGCGTCTCGGGAGCGAGACCGCGGCGGCGGACGGCGGCTGGAGGAGGAAGGCGTCGGCTCGCCTCGCCGACTCACGCGTCGCTCGACGCTCTCCCCAGAGACGCGGAGAGTCGGTGGATCTCCCAGCTGGAAACTACCAGCGCGTCGCACGGCCGCCGGTCGTGACGACTCGTCGGTGAGGTCTCCCGACGGCGCAGCTGGGGCCGGGAGAAGTGGAAGCTCCGAGCGCTCTCAGAGTCCAGTGCACTGGAAAAGTGAGAGGGATAGAGTTAGATACACACCGGGTTGTACATAGTTCCCCGCGATAACATGGATGGAGGTGTATTTCTAGTTTGTATTTTATTTGTATTTACATTTATGTAGGAGCGATCCACATACAAAGTGCTCATTTTTTACTCATTTTTACTCATTTATACACCGCCAACTTCTTTTTTATTTTTATTTTGAGGCGATCATCATCCCAGGCTCTGCCAGCATGCTCCCTCGCTCATTTCTCTCCGCTACGAATTAAGTGATACCCTTCCCCCTCTCCTCGTCTTTCTGCTGCATCTGACCTAAGATCCGTTCCCCAGCCTCCAACCCTCCCTCGCTCCTCCCTCT